>NW_026624036.1:49276-99499 GCF_030028575.1 Malurus melanocephalus
GTGAGGGGCGATGGCGAGGACGGGGAGGCGGGAGGAACTGTCTCTCTATGGGCTCAGCTGCAGAGGTCGTACCTCCACGCGGTCCCGCTGGGTGCCCTCAAGGGTAACCAAATCGGCTTCTGCCCCAGAGCGGGGRTATAGGATGCTCTCGCCCTGTCGTGTGGCCCCACCACCCACATGGTAGTATTGATGGATGCCGCATCCATCCGGTGAAACAAACTGATGCGACTCATGGCATGGCCACCCATGAGACATGAGCCGCCGAGCCCTCTGTCCACAGGGTGGTACAGCTGGACACCAGTCAGGCAGTTGCTCTGGGGAGTAGCACTGCCTGATTTCTGTGACTCCCCATCTCTGGAGTGGCTTAGCCGATGCCTTGCCAAAGCCAGCTTGGATGACCTCTGCATTTTGAGGGAAATGTATGTCCTCCAAGCAGCTGTATGGCAGGGCTGTGACCCTATTTCAGCAGAACGTGGATGCGTGCCACTTATTCCGACAGTGTTTTTGAGGGCAAGCCTAGGCCAATGCACAGGCTGCCGCCTGGATGCTCCACGCTGGTTGCACCCAGTCGAGTGGCAGAGTCTGTTGCCTGGTACCAGACCCCACTTCCCGTGCATTTGCTACTGCACTGTTGGAAAGGGCACATACAATTATGTCATACAGGGCCATGTCACTGGAAGTGCTAGGCTGAATCCCAATCCGTGACTGGATTGAGTCTCCACACCTGTGGGAATCTCCGTTTGCCCCGCACTGTGTGGTGTGGGATGTCATGACAGTCGTCCATATTTCAACTCTAAATTCTGGACGAAATTGCCAACTTCGACCTTGGTGGATGAGCCACCATTACTTAACTTGGAAAAAGTGCATATATCATGGATGCTTGAAAAATAGCCCTGAAGTGCGAGCGGTTCCTAATGAATCCATGGCAGTCTCGCAGTACCAACTCTTCTGAAGAGGAGGAGATGTAGCACCAAAAACTTAGGAAATTAAAGAATTAAAGTTGTACAAGCAATGTTAATTCAGTCCTACATGTGTATCCAATCTGGGATCGCCTTAATTAGCTAATCTCGTGTTCTGTTATTAATTAAAAATTGATCATCTTTTCGCAGTCTCTCAGTTTTCCATATGGGATCCAGCCTGTAGTGTACAGCAAAACTGTGCTAGACTTTGMCCAGGAATGTTAATTTCCTTGTTTCTGCTTTCATTGGTGTTTATTGCAATATCTGTGTGCCTCAAAACTGTTAGTGTGTTTTTTGTTACTCCCTTGGTAGTGTTGGAACACATTATCCCATTGACTGGTGGAAAAATTTGATGAAAAGTTAAAATTGTTTACGAAGGCCTCATGTAAATCAGAAGCAGTCTTTAATCTGAACCAAAAGCCTGTGACTCCCTGTCCCTGTGCACATTCTTTTCAGTCATGTTCCTTCATCCACAGAAATACTGTGTTTACTGCTCCCATTTTCTTCACGAGTCTTTGCAAGGCTCAGCAACACTTAAACCAGTGACTGCCAAGCTGGGCACTCCATAAAAAGGAAATTAAAGATGTGTAGCCAGACACCAGAGGTTCGACTTGCTTGTGGGGTGCAAACTTTATTTTTTTGATTCTTTTATTAGTTGGGACAATGCTTTTTTTTTTTCTGAGTATGAAATCAGGAAAGAGAAGTCTGAGGGCCTGAGTCTGCAACGTTGACTCAATGCTTTGTTTTTCTGTTCTGATTCAACATTTTAAATGACTACTTCAGATGTCAAGATTTTTACTGAGTACTTTATATTTTGTATCATTTTATAACATCAGAGTAACCACATCATTAATTATCAAGTGCAGCTTTGTAATGGCATTAGCATTGCAAGCCATCTTTACCTACTATCCTCATTATACAGATAAAAACACCAGGGAAGAAAGGCAAAGKGACTTTTCCAGCTGTTTTACAATAAGTTAGATAAAGTAGATAAAATACCAAAACTCAGTACTGCTCTGCTTTCTACCTAGTGCTGGTGGAGAAAGAGGTTATTTTACTGTTTGGTTTTTTTTTTTCCTATCTAGACCCAACTTCCCATGTTACAAGCTTCTTTAAGGAAAAAAGTCACATTTATGACCAGTAGTACATTTAGCAGCATTTCTAAATATGCATGTGCTATCCCAGTTATTAGGYAGACTGATATTTGTAGATGTGAGCAGTGGCAGGGCAATGTTCTGATAATCACAGAAGWATGTGTGGTGATCATTCTGTATCAATGACAGGATACAACTGTGCRTGACCTGGGGGCATCCAGTTTAAAGTCTGGATCTTGGTGAATAAAGGCAGTCAGATCCTGAGTATGCATGTGAAATAGCTGGAGTAATTGCTAAGTAAATATGGAAGAACACCARAGAGGGATGGCTGCTTTCCCAGTTGCTCACAGACACTTCCACACACTGGCAGGAGGACAAGTGAATACAGGCTTAGCCAGCAGAGAATGTGCTGGCCTTCTACTCTGTTTTTGTCATTTTTTCATGTATTGCTCTGCCTAAGCCTCACCCACGTGCAACCTCCATTCACAGACCTCTCTCCTTCAGTTTTACCACAGCATCAAACCTTTTTTCCCATTGTATAAAGAGGCTGGCTTTCTCCTGATGGAGCACTATCATATTATCTGTGAGCTGCTGAGATTGCTTTAGGTGGATTGCCCAAGGCCTAGTCTAGCTCAAATTTTAAAGCTGTTTGGGATGCWTGGTGGGAGAGTTAGGCTTGTTACTCATCAGTATTTTGTAGAAGACCCTAGCCTAGATGGACTTCTTTATGCAAATTCCATTAAAAATACTGCAGCTAGTAGAGATAAAACATCAGTTTTGTCTGCATGACCTTAGATGACATCTGCCTTCACTTGAGACAGGAGGCAGTGACAGGATAACTTCATTGCTATGCTATGTTGGAGCTACCACTCCTCTCCACACTCTTGAAATRTCTTCATTGAGATCTTTTATTGTGTGTCCTCTATTTACAGAATGTACATTTTTGGATCTCCAGCTGTTTCTGGGTCAATGTTTATGTAAGAGATGTTCAGGGAGGGAATCTAGATGGTGTAATACAGTGTAATAGGTACAAATAATGCTTGATTTTTGTTTTTCTCAGGAATTAGGGAGTGCTTAAATTTTTAGTAATCTTAATAATTTTTCAGCTCCTTCACTTTAGGGAAAAAAAATCTCAGACTATGATTTGATTCAAAGTCCAATGTGTCTAGAGGTGGAGTTTTGAAGCAGATTCAGTAATGACATCACAATACAAATCTTCATATTCAATATTAATCACAAAGTACTATTAATATTATTAATAATGTATTAGTAATTTGAGTATCAAAGAAGCCAAAACTGAAGTACCGCAAAGCTATCRTTTGTCTTCTGAAGTGTTGGGATGCTCATTCAGATTCAAAAGTTGATCCTAGCAAGATGTTAGGATCTCCCATCTCCCTTCTGTTGCAAGCAGCAGTTACTTGCAAGAAGCTTGCAGAAGCTTGCATAGAAGCAACTGACCATCCACATTTGAAAGATTGTGTGGCTGATATCACTGAAGTCATGATAAAGGTGAAAGAAAGAAGCAACCTCAGTCTCTTAAAAGAAGAACATTTTGTCCAAAATGTGGGACTCAAAACCCACAGAGTGACTGTTTCCCGTTTGTGTATCTCTTGAAGCTTTGAGCATTTGATTAGCTTATATACTCTTTTATTTGCCTGTAGGTAATGAAGAATGTTTTATCTCCTCTAATAATCTTAAGCATCCAATGCAAACAGCAGTCATACCTTGTGATATAATTATATCCCTATGGGAGGTCCAGTGATTTCTGTCTATCATTACAAAATAAAGTTGTCCTGGCCTTTTGTATAAATCAAAATCAGACTATTGTGATGTGGATTGTGATTTAAAATTCTGGCTTTTATTAAGTTTAAACAAAAGTATTACGTTCCGAATGGTATTTCAAATAATTTTTGAAACAACTGTGAAGATAGGAAGAGAGTCACAAATATGAAGATTTAAATTTTAAGCTGGGATCTATTTCATATAATGATATTGATGTTTATTTAGTGTTTATTGGCTCTCTGCATTGTAAGAAAATAAGGCTTTGTATTAATCCACAATGTGTAATTTATGCTATCACAAACCTGACAGTTAAAGAAAATTTGCCTTACCASCTCCATCATTACTTTGTTTTTCAACATTTCTGTGAACATTTGTGCACAGTAAGTACAGTAATTTAAATAAGAAGGGGCTTACACATGTTTGACATTGAGATAGTTCAAGCTGAGGTWCAGCTGAGTCTGGAAAGCACCCGTTTGCATTCAAATCACATGCTTAGCAGCTAGAAAGGACTTGAAACTTTACACAGGTATTTATAAATAGCTGCACTCTGTAGCTAAGGTTCACTGCTTCCTGGGTGACAAGCAGTCATCTTGTATGACCAGTTGCCAGCTAATGAGTATTCACTGTTGCCAAGTACTACATACTATTAAAAAATTAACAAAAATACAGTTCCTCTTAGTAGAATCTTGAAATTACTTCTGTGCTAAATGGGAACTCTCAGCATATCTCTAGGAAATACRATTACTGCCTGAGCATAGCCTATTTATCAGTATTCAGTCATATTCAGTTACTACTTTCATCAGAAAGCAGTGTTTTACTCGTTTTATAGTGTGGCATCAGAGCATTAATTCAGAGCATTCGTAGTCTCAAGTACACAATAATATATAACTAGAAAATGAAAGCAAACCACTCTCTCCCTTGTTTTTAACTAGGAATCGAAATAATTTCAAGGCCTTTTCAACTTTTTTTTTTTTTTTACTTTTTGCAGTCTTTTTGAGCATCTGTGCAGAGTCTGGACATGCTGATGGTTTGCAATGTGCAATGCAGGGCTTATTTTTCCTGTCCAGAGAAGTTATTAGAGGATGCTAAGATGAGAAAGAATATGGTTTTGCAAGCATATATYCCATGTTTCCCATGGTCAGTGCAGTGAGTTCCTCAAAAAATGCTAAGAGCAGTGGGTTTTTTGTTAGAAGTGCTCTCCAGCATATCCAGCTGTCTTATGTACTACCCCACTTTTTTTATTTCTACAGTTGAGATGTAGGTTTGTATCAAATCCAGATTCAGTGTTTGTTATTATTGATATCGACAACATTAAAATCTGGAAATCCAAAAGAAAAGCAAGCCAAAGAAAACATCTGGAAAATTGATAATGTTTATTGGTGATCTGTTGGCATTTTAAATATTTCCCTTACTTGYGTTGTGATGTGCTTTTGTTTGTGAAAGTGTGTATGTATATACCTAAGGGTGTTTTTTTACAAAAGGAAATGTGAATTTTCATAACTGCTATTGCTTCTGTTTAGGAAATAGAGAATTAATGTAAGACTGAAGTTGAAATGCAACACTGCTGTCAATTTCACAGTTTTTTTCTCCATACTAACTGCTAAATTTACACCAAGTGAGTTGGTAAATATTGCAGGTTTTCATAGCTGAAAAAAGTTTATGGCTGCATCTGGTCTTTCTGCTGGAGTGTACCACAGCTCCTGTCCAGCCCACATCCCTGGGTTTCCTTTCTATGCAAACCAACATCAGAAGAGAGGCTTTCCTGGATGTCAAGAGTTTTGCCCTGACATCAAGGTKCAGCTGAATAGAGCAGCTGGATCTAAGAGTTAACACCTGATCCTGGATCTCCTACTCTAGACATGCATAAAAGAGTTTCCTTACAATAAATAATGCCAGGCTAAAAGATGAACAGCTCCCTGTCCCCAAACCTGACTGCAACCCTGTCACATACAGTTCGATTCATGCCTAAATGTGCTTTATCCTCCACATTTCTCAGTGTTGGGGACATGCATGTGTTGTCTCTCTCAAACAAAGCAAGGTATTTTCCTGTCAAAATGTAGTGAAGTAATGATATTTTCACTCACTATTTATTGTTTATCTTGTTTCCAATTGAAAAAAAAAACCCAAACACAAAAGAAATATTAATTTTTTTTAGTTGTTCTCGCTGCAGGGTGTTTTAACTTGTGAAGAATAAATAATTCAAGTTTGTTTGTCGTCAGTAAAAAATGGTGTTTGGGGTTTTTTTTTTAATATCAGATTAGAGGTACAATTGAAATAGTAAGCATTATTTATTTTCTAGTGGAAAATAGCAAAAATTCTAGAAGCTTTGGGAAAAGTGGAACAGGGAATAGAATTACATTTATGCATGCAACTTCTGAGAAATAAGGTAATATATGCAAATCGCATTTGCATATAGTGTACCCTTCCTTTAATCATTATTTTCGTTTATTTGTGAAACATTTACAGTTCAAATAGCKGAAAGGAAAAAATTATAGTATGCCTTGAAAGAAATTGAGCACGGACAATTTAGAGTCATTTGAAGACTGAAAATAAAAGCCTCCATGTTAAGTAAGGCTGTGTCCTCTGTAAAAAGGAAAGGCTAAATWCAGTACATGCTTCAAAGCACTTTATTGTTTATATGATAGTGAGCACTAAGTGAAAACAAGGAGTACTCTTATCAGAAGCCACAAGTGCGGTGTTCCTCTGATTTATTAAAATTTGTGATTGAAAAGACTCAGGCACTTGCTCTATGTTAAATTATAATATACATGAGTGAAAGAAATATTTTTTTTTTTTAAATTAACAAAACCATATGAACAGCAGAAACCAGATATCTTCTGCGTTTGATTAGATTCCCTTTTAAAATATGAACTACAGTGGGAAAGTGATAAATATGCAGTATTCAGTCTAAAGAAGTAGTGATTTTCCTAAGGAATTTTGTTACTGAGATTTTTTTTTTTTTTTGCAATGTTTGCAATAGCATTCCTGTAATTCAGTTGTGACTGAAGTGTGTAGTTCTGCCCAGGAGCGTGTGCTTGAGCTGATGTGTAAAAACTCCCAAGAAGGTGGCCAATGTATCTAACATTGTTCAAGCAGACTGTGTTTATCTAAAATGACTTCTTCCCATTATAAACTCCCTTTAGAGGAGCATTTTTAAGAGAAAAAAAAAAAAAAAGCTCTCTGAAAAATGGCTATTTGATCATTATTTTTCAAATGCCTTTTGTTTGTTTGAGGGAACTGAAATAAACAATCCATGTGATTTATGTGTCAATTCACATTTACTTCAAAGCAAGGCTGCCAAGTAAACCAGGTAGACCACAACATCTTTACGAGTGTGTAAATGATTCCAGCTCTGCCCAGAAAGTAAATTCTAGCAGCTTAATGTTACTTTAAGTATCTAAAGGTAATTTGAATTTCAATTTCCTCTGAATYTTTTAAACAGTTTTTTTTAAAGGTAGGCTGATACTATGAGAAAACTTTATGAAGAGTTAATCAAATAATAAAAGTAGTCTTGCTTGGAAAGGATGTTCTGTAGAACCTAGAAAATCGAATAAAAATGCACAAAACTCAATATACCTTTCTTTCTCCACCCCCCTGAGATGTCTATTAGTAGATATTTCACCAAGTCTCCGATTGCTGTAGACTTACTACCTGTAAACATGGAAATCTAATTCCCCAGCTAGTGTGTCTCAGAATAGCTCTGTTTAATCAGTGAAACCTTGTTGCTGTCCACTATCAAAGGAAATTTGTCCATGTTTTTAATCAAAACTTTGAGGTTCTTATGCATGCATTCTGGTTTTGCAACGCAGTAATCTTACCATTAAAACTTTCAAATGTGTTTYTCTCCTGTATCAATTCTGTTCTCTGTTCGAGACTAGCTGTTTTAGAGGAGGCCAAATCTAATTTGGCCTYGAATGAAGCAGTCTGTAATGTCTGATTTGGGGAAAATGTACTTTCAGTGAAAGTTTTGGCCAGATCCTACACTTCATAGTTTGGAAACAGAAGAATTTTCTGCTTAAAGKGTACATTCAAGACAGTTTCATTTTAATTTTCTTCTAGTGCTCTTCCCAAGCTATTGTGAGTTGGTTTTCTAAGAGAGTTTAAAAACAGCTATGTTTCATYGGCAAACTTACAGCCTGTATTTGAACACTGATGCTTATAGAATTCATTAAAATGGCAAGCCATATTTCTAAATTTTAGCTTGCAAATATATAATATATACYGTAGTTTTTGTACTCCCACATGCTGTTAAGTCCATGCTCATTTTGAATGACAYGTATAATAATGGATAGCATTCATTTGAACACAACCATGCCRTAAATAACATCGTTAAAAAGCAGARCTCTGCTTTCAAACTGTGGCAACTCATTTATTGGATGTAACRTTTTGGAGAGTTCTGTGAAARCTAGCACTTTTTATCAGAAATCAARGGTTGRACATTAACTTAAAATACTTAAAATATTATAAAAGYCAATTATGCTATTTTATTTACCTCACCATAGTTATGCTGGAGATGAGCATTGTAACATTTGAATTTCCTAATGTACATGCTCTCCCCTAAACAATATGATGTTTTACTTAATAAATGGAGTACTAGATAAATGATAGTTCAGAAACTAAGTCTTTTATTAAAGTAGAAATCTTTAGAGCAGTGCTTGCAGACTTAAGTTCCTCTCCTTTTATAGGGTTTTGTTTCTTACAGAGAGATCAGAATGGTGAGAAATATCTCAAGAGCTTTAAACGACTGTAATTTTTTTAAAAATTACTCTTGAATGTGTTGTTTTGTTTGAGGATATTTCTTGTCTTGGTATCTTGCTAAAATCTGGATCACTGAATTTCGATACCATAATAAGCATTTTAATTAAGTGTTTCATTGTGTTGTGGTCCTGATTAGCCAGGCTGGGTATCTGTAAGTGCATTAAATGCCACAGGAGCATATGGCATTGCAGTCTGTCCCAGCTATAGATTCAGTGAAAGTGCCTATGTTAGAAAATGTCTCTTGAGAAACCTGCTTTGGTTCATGCCTCAGTTTTGCTCAGCTTCATGCTCACATTWATATATTCTAGCACCGAGTGGTTGTGGTCAGTGAGCACTCTAAGGACTCAGTTTCCTAGTGCTGCAAGGTTACTTGTGCAGAGTAACAGATGTGCAGAGGCCAGCAGTGGGTCCTGGGAGCCATGCAGGGGACACTGAAGAGTGTTTATTTTGAAATTTCCCTAGTCTGATCCTATGGCCTTCGCGGATAGTGCACATGAGGTTTGATTCTGAATATTTAAGATGCTTATGCAGTTATAACACTAATCTGCAATAAATGGAAAATGGAACATGGGCAGGATAAATTCCAGAGGAGGAAAATTAAAACTGCACATTGTATTTCATACCTTTACTGAATGTGCAAGCAGTTATTGCTGAGCAGCTGGCTCTCAGTCTGTGGCAGGTATGTATGTATTGTATAGTAAATCTGTTTGCAAGAGCCAATGCAGAATTAATTTATTTCCAGGAAGCATCCCATGTGGTCTAAAGCAGTAGTAGTTACACAAAATCTTTGTGAGGGCTCCCCACTAGAGGGAGGTCCCAAAATTGTTACCCATATAGTTCTACAATTTGTTCTTATTTTAGGACTGGTAGTAATTTTGAGAATTTATTTTGCAGAGGGAGAGAGCTAATTGCATGTGTTAAATTTATACTGATGAGACACGCTTATTGGAAGAATGTCTTTTCAMTCTTGTGCAAGCTGTAGCAGTATTTGGGCATTGCAGTCAGTTTTGCAGGCCTGTGGTTGAATTTGTGAAATCAGGTTGGCATTCATTTAACTAACTTGTTTTCTTTATCTGATGGACAGAAATAAAAGTGATTTCTTATACAGGTATCTGTGGCATCTTTGTTTTAAGGCAGTAGAAAAAAATCACAAGTGGATTTAATATAGAGAAGTCAGCCTTGCATTGAGTTTGTTCCTGAGTGTTTTATTTAGCTTGGTTTCTAACTCACTTCTTAGTCCTGTCAGTACTCTTTTTATGAAGTTGCACATTTATGTAATGATTTTCTACTTCATTTACTTCCTTCTGTGTGCAACATTAGCCTGAATGCTGTTAAAAAYGTTGAAACAAAGATATAAAGTGGTTGTTCAATACAGATGAGAGATTTCTCTTGGGTTTTTTTTTGTTATTGTTTGGAAGTTTTTTGTGACTGCTGTGTATTTGTCAGAAAGGGAGGAAAGAAATTAACTGAAACTGGAGGACACTTTCTTCTACAGCCTCCTAACTTTGATGTGTTATACATCACACAAAAACTGATTCTCACATTTACTTAAATTTCTGGATGAATGCTCAAGTAAATGAGATGCATTAAAAAATAGATTTAAAATCAGTCTGCAAAAGCAGGAGATCAAGCCATCTAATTTGTGGGATGTCAGAAGYCCTCCCTTAGTACTCTGCTGACTGGTGGCAAAGGAAACACTARCTTTAGAAACCTAGGAAGTGGGGATGATACGCTGGAACAGGTTGCCCWGGGAAGCTGTTGATGCCTCATAAAAGGAAGCATTTAGGGCCAGGTTGGATGGGGCTCTGAACAASCTGGTCCTGTGGAAGGTGTCCCTGCCCATGGAGGAGGGTAGGATTGAGACAGTCTTAAAGGGTCCCTTCCAACCCAAACCATTCTATGACTGCTCTAAGAGAGTTCCACAAGATTTCTGCAGATTTCTAGTGCGAATGATAATCTGTAACTTGGGACTTGTTGGGATGTCATCTATGGTTAATTCAGTGTATTTTGATCGCATTACAAATGCAGAGAACACAGAAATTTTGGAGCATAAATTGCAATAAATGATGCTATTTATTGATAAGCATTGCCTGATGATCAGTGTCTGCCAAGTCCCTGGTGTACAAATTAGACGATTTCTTGTGTAATAACTTTCCTTGTTTTGTACATCAGTGCTACAGTGAGACCTTCCCAGACCACAGCAGTTGGAATCACAGCAGCTTACCCAAAATGTTATTGCTTGCAAGATCAGTGCTTTTTGTTTTGTTGTATAAGCACCATTTTCTGGTATATATTCTCTTGATAGAGGTAAATGTACTGAATTTCATGAGAAGTTTTCCCTAAATAATATCTGCAGAATGTGTATTCCATTCTCTTTTTCTTATTTTGAAGAGATTAAAGGTAAGAATTTGAGAAACTGAAGTAACAATGGAATCAAAGGGGACAGAGAAAAAAAGCAAGGTTAGGCAAAAGAACAAGCTAAAATGTTCAGTTTAAATGAGCAGAGTTTAAATGTGATCATAAATCCAAAATAGCCTGCACTAAGTCGGGATGGGGACATTTAAAGAGATCCTGATAAGAGAAACACTGGCAATTAAAAAAAAAAATAAGAAAAGGATTTTTTGAAATGAAATTTATTTAAACAATATTTTATGTTTATAAAACCATAGCTAGAGTGATGGTCTAAGGGAAATCCTCAGGTGGTAGTTGTTTCTAGCAGCAATAGCATCTGTTAATRCAAACTTGATACAGCTTGCTCAGATTTTCCTGACTTTGAAGACTTGTTCAGGTTTTCATGTGACCTTAAAGACTTATTTCACAGCAATYATAATAAAAGTAGTATATTACTCCAACTCTTCATACTGTCATTAGGGTGTATTTTTCTCTTCATGATTTGTTCATGTCTAAAGCATTTCTGRATTACCTGGTTCTTTTGYGCTAGAATCTACTGAAGGTTGTTTYGCTCTCAAGGATGTGACTGTAGTGACATGAAATTTTGCCTYATTGAAATTGTGATAAAGGAGGAGGTTTACCTTGAAACAGAGAAAAGAATTCTGACTTCTATATGTGTTTGAGTTTAGCCTTGTTCATTAGAGGCGAGAGCCTCTGTCCTTCAGTAGGTGTTCAGCTKTAAGRATTCATAGGACRAATCAGAAAGGCCTAAACCAGGAAATAAGGCCATACCACTTAATAAGAAACACATTTTTGGGCATAATGTTAGCTTTGTCATGTTTGATAGTCAGATATCTTCTAGACTACCTGTGCCAGGTCCATGCTGTGGAAAGATACCCCAGGAATTTATTTGTTTCTGTGTTCCCATTGTCACTGTCAAGGAGGTCAGTGGCATTTCTTTASAGAGAAAGCCAACTATATCAAGTCTAAACTGATCCTATTTGTAGAAAATTGTTCCTCTCTGTAGAACCTAATTTTGCCCACTCTTGATGTCACTAAGCTTAGGAAAAGAAGGATGAAAAAGACAGGAGGTTTGATTTTATACTGATAGAGCAAGTATTTGTTTTCACACATAGTTTAGCAATTAGCAACAGAAGGTGCATAAACGATGAAAATGTTCTTACTACATGTTGGTTAAATAGGCMTTTGAAAATAGAAGTGCAGCCACTGCTGGCTGATGCAGTGATGGCAGGAATGCCCTGTGTTTTAGGATAATTGCTTTAATTGAAACAGGTGCACCACAGCGCTGCAGCAATTTYGCTACTTTGTGATCTCTAAAGTTTACAAATGGTTTTTATAATTTTCATTTCCTTTACTGGAACATCTCAGAGAAGTAACATGAACTGCCTTGAAAACATTTTCCATTATCTCCAAGTAGTTTTAAAGTGCTTTCTSCTCTYCTTCCCACTATGGATGCATTTTGGCTCRCTTCAGGGGATTTGCCTTACAGAATTCCAGCAATGAAGAGCTACAGTTGCATTTTGAGACACATTTACTGGATGTGTGTGGGGTGTGCTAACTGGGAAAATCAATGCCTTCTGGATGGGTGAGGGGCAGTTTGCTAAGGCCACTCATTAGTGCTGAATTAAATGTTCTCATTCTGTTTCCAAATGTTGGATTTCAGGGGCTGTTTGAAGTGCTAGTGAAACTTTCTCCAGTTTTTATCATATCACTGACAGTGACGAGAGCAAGCATTGGGAAGAGATGAATGATTGAATCTTTGTGAAAAGATTGCAAAGGGGCCAAGAGACTAAACATCTTTAGATTCTAAAGTTTCATTTGAACTACCATGTGCTTTGTCATTCTCATCCTACATACAGCCCAGATGGAAATGAACTTCATGACATTAGAAGAAAAGTTTTTAAAATCTCTGAGCAAAGATGGGAGTCTTGGTTATTTTATGCTTCCTTATATTTCTCATGCTCCGTTTTTTGTTGTTGTGTCATGACCCTTAACTAAATCCATAGATTTATCCATAGATTTATCCATAGATTTATCCTACAGGGTGAAGTATGTGAGTGCAGTCAACTTGCAGTAAAGTCTTGAATAGCCCTATCCTGGCACTGCGTGCCTGGAAAAACAAAATAATGCTTCTTTTTGTGTAAGTTTTTAGCATGAAAAGATACTCATGGTAGTCCTGGAGAGTGTAGTCTGCTATGCACAAAAGAATTAAAGATTCAATGGATGTCATTCCATATCACTTATGTTGCCAAGWTTTTTCATCAATATATAATGAGAAAGTGGGCAAGAACTTGTGTGCCTTTTCCACTTCTCCTTTGAGATGTTTAGCTACTGTACTTATTTTAACAAATTTTYGCTGATGGACAGTAGTTCATTGCCTACTGACAGAGTTCATACATTTCTTTCTCAAATGTCTTTCAAGACTGATATTTTTTTAAAAATCAAACAACATTCCCTTCCCCAAGTGAAGACATCTGTGACAGGAAGAAATAAAAGGGACAAATTTTATGCTTTCTCTGTGAGTTGWTTCTGTCCTTCCACAACACAGTGGTGGAGAACAATTTGAGAGGGTGTTTTCTGCACACAGATAGCAAAGGCTGATGGGATTGAGGTGAGGATTGTAAACACAATTGCATTACCTTATTGTTAGGGTTGACAGTGTCAGGCCTAGTGTGTGGTTACAGGAGTTCATGGGCAGCTAAGTGAACAACAGGGAATGTTAGGGTCCAGTATCCTATTAAATACTCTGGAAGAGAGTCCTGAGAAATATGGTGATCCGTCTTTCTGTTAAAAGTTGGGTGAACATTGGTGCTCCAATCTCACTTTTTTTTTCACCAAACCACCCTAAGGTAGTGGGACTGTTAAGCCAAGTTTTAAACCCTATCRTAATTGTAATCAGCCTTATTTAAGTCAAATGAAGTATGTTAGYACTGAATTTTTTGAAACAACTGTGTAGAATGCATTTCACAGATATCCAGAAGTAAAGCCTATAATCTACAAACCTGTACATAAACCTCTACAAACTTTCAAAGGTAGGGAGTAAGTTGACATCTGTTCAGTGTTATTCTCAAAGATAACTGTTACCAAGTGCTTCTTGATTATTTCTAAGCACACAGAAATTATCTTTTTACAAGATTGCAAGAATCATAAACTGAGGTACCTGTTTAAGATAAATCTTAGTTTCCTTTGCCTTCCTGACATGTTTGGTGCATTGCAGCGTTCTTGAGATGTCCTTTAACACTCTAATATACTTGAGCTCTACTCTTGCTATATCTTATAATTCTTGCCATAAAAGACGTGTTCTTTTCCCTGTGTACGCAAGTTCTTCATTCCTGCTTAGTCACAGTAGTCTCATAAGATCTAGCAGGTTTTTTCAAAGAGCCCTTTAGATGACATGAGATTTGCTGTCTTGGGCAGACACGCACCACCAACTAGAGAAGAGTTTTGTGTGTCAGAAAAAGCCCTTTCAGATTATGGATGACTGCATAAATTCTCTTACTGTTTCTTATTGCTGAACTAATAATACATTTTATTTCTACCTTTGAGTAAGTTTCCAAGTAGGAGCAGTTGAAGCACAGCTTAATTTTGTCAGGATATGATACATTCTATTACATTAACTTTCAAGGGAGCAAAATTAATCTTAACTTACATTATATTCCAAGAGCAGTAGCTTCAAAGAATTATTCAGTAAGAGACAAAAATAATAAAGTGGAAAAAACTCTGGTTGAAGAGTTAAGCATTGTTGCTGTATATTCAGTATTGGGTAGTGTTGCATCAGAGCTAGACCTGAGCTTTTTTTTTTTGTTTCAGGTTAGAATAATACTGTTCTGAAGGCAGAGTTTTGGTGGGCTTTAATTTTCAGATAAGCGGCCCTCAAGCATATGCATCTTCAATAAAATCACTGAAGCCAAAACATTGTATAACACAAAAAACTACTATTACATAAGTAGATTTTTGATGGGGGGCATCATACCTATTTGTAGGGTAAGCTTTGGCTCCACATTTCAAGTCAGGCAATCATTTCAAAATAGTGATATTTCGCCTTTTAATACAATTGGGTGAAGTGAGATTCAAGCCTTATGTTCCTGYTTGATATTGAAGTTAACTCTTAATATAGAAGGCAGATCAGTGTCAGAAAAAAAAATGCAAGCTTATAATTCAAAATATACCCACATTTGTTTTCCCATAGGTAATTTGATAGCACTTGCTGCTTGCTTCAATAAACATTGCACCAAACTGCAGTATGAAAACCCTTGCTCAACAGTGTGGTTCTTCCCTCTGTACATAGACAGAAGAGAAAAATTAAATAGGGCGACTATATTGAATTAGAGCTTTATGAGATGTGTTGCAGAGCTTTTCTTCCATCAGCTGCAGTGTTAGATATATTTCACTCTCCTTTCCTATACAAATAAAGCTTTCTTTCTCATATATAAAAATCAATATAGTTAAAAAAGAAATGCAATTGAGCCTTCAATAAACATCGTAAAGCCCCTTTCTCATTCCTGCTTAGCTAAGATCAAAGCTACATACTGTGGTGCAGGTACACCATATGGAAGTGGAATTACTTTATATCTTCTTTTATCCTGTCACTGCATGTTTCTCACTTTTATCTTTAGAGTTTCAAGCCTCGTAGTGTCCATTTGCACAGCAGTGGTTTATACCCTATGGATATTTTTATGATGGTTATTGTATAATGTCAGCTCTTTAAGAAAGGCCTTTTTCTTCCATGTCCAGCACATGGGGAGCTCTTCAGCTGTGTCTGAATGGTTGGGTCCAGCACTTCTTTCCTGCTCCATTCTGCACAGGGATGAGGTGCAGCAGGAAGTTTGGGCTCTTGGCCAMGTGGGTACTGTGTAAGACACCAACAGGTGCTTCTTCTGCACAATCAGGACATAGAGATTCTGTCAAGCTATACAAGAATGTGCTTTGCATTCAATTGAAATATGCTTTTTTATCCCTCCCTGCAATTCCACCTAGTTATATCCTTACCCAAGTCCATCATAATGGCAACACAGCTGAGCACGAGCTTAAAATGAGACCTTTTAACTTAAACAATGCATGTGAAATTCCTTGTTTATAAGCCCATGTGCATATCCAAGGTTTTCTTTTTCGTCCTATTCTATGTCAAGGAACCCCTACTTTGCATGCAGTTCTGGTTTTCTCAAAAAGTATTTTGAAAAGACAGGAGAATTCACAAAAGTGCAGAAAAAAGTAGTAAGAGTTTTACAAAGCCTCTGTTGTAGTGGGAAGAGTATTAATCCCAGTTTACAGTCTAATGAAGGCAAGGRTAAGAAATATAATCTACAAACCTGTACAAATCAGGGTAATCTAAAGACCTTAGAGGACAGATTTCTGAGAACAGAAGAACAGAAGTTCCTTAAGCATTGCAGAAATATATGAAATTATATGATCTCTGAAAGTAAGATTAAGTAAATTCAAACAAAATTTAAATCATGAATTCTTAAATTTTCTTCATGGTGTGTCTTTAGATCCATATTTTTAAAGAACTGCTACAATGCTTTTAGTTAATGGGGACTAAAATAGAAGGTACTTGGTGTTTCTATTTTCTGTGATATGAAGCTGTGTGGTCAGACTGAAGGAGCTTGTGTGTTTAGAGCACTAAATAATACAGTTTCTTCTTTGAAACTGCAGCAATTTTTTGTTTCTACTTTTGTTTCTACTGTCTGTCTATGASCATTATGGAAAATCAAATGAGATTTTGAAAACAACATTGCAGCAAGTAGATTTTTTTTTATCCCAGCATCATAAACCAAACAATTTTGCTCTGAGTTAAATGAGAAATATACTGCTATTCTTGCTATTAACCTTCACCATTTAATCAGAAACAGCTGTTTTTCAGATTGTTGATTCAGCAGTCACCTTTCCAAATACATTTTGACAAATGTTACCCTGCTCTAATGTACTGGTAAGAGTTAGATATCATGAAATATCATCACCTGCTACCATGTAGAGCATGGYCCTTTATGATTTCCTGTGACAGAAGACTTTTTGAAAGGATGAGCATTAACAAATCTTGAAAAGGTGGCAGCTGTCCTCCATGCAGTCTGTACACATATAAGGAACTTGAGAGACTGAAGATTAAGACCAATAAATAAAGCATTAATCCTGGACTGGAGATATAGGTTAGGTTTCTTCTTTCGTACATGGATTTATGTGGAGTCCTTGACAAGTTTTTGTTCTCSTTAGCCTGATCTGTACCGTGCTTCCAATAGTGCATCCCACTGCCCACATCCTTTGTTTGCCCAAGAAACATTTTAACTCTGTGTACACCACCTGTTTCCTGTTGTCCTGGTGCTCACAGTGCAGCATCTTAGGCACTGAGAGAAGCTCTGGTGCACTGCAGGTCAGTCAGGCTGCCTGGCCCTGACCACCAGACAGACACTGTGAAGTGCAGTGAAGGTAAAATGCAGCAGTTGGATCTATTCCTGAGTCTCACACTGTTGCATCACAGGGCTGTGGTTGTGAACTACTCCAGGGCTATTAAGCTACCCTGTCTTGATGTTTGTTGTTACTGTATTGCTCATCAAATCTCAATTTTTAATGGTTTCACACAACCAAGAAGTGACCAGGGTTGGATGGGACATCTGGAAGCTCTCCTGCGCATCCAGAGCCAGGACCATATCCTGGCATCTTCTGAGTAGCTCCAAGGAGGCAGATTCCATAYCCTCTCCAGATAGCCTGGGCCCATGCTCACACTAAAAAAAGCATTTCCTGATGCTCAGAGGCAGCCTTCTGTGTTTCAGCTTGTGCCTGTTGCCTCTGTTTTGAACTGTCACCCTAGTAACTCTGTGGAAGAATATTAGTTGTCTTGCTAGCATCATGTTTTACTAATTAAAGGGAAAGAGAACTAAAAAAATATAGTTCTATATCTATTTTTGTCAGGTCTCAAGTAATTTTCTTAGAATAAGGACAGTAAAGAAGGATCGCAAATGATCATCCTAACATCATGCTGAGAAATTCATTTTCTAACGAAGTCAAATCATGTTCAAATATATATTCTTTATTTCAGTCATTAAAATCTAAGTGTTCCATTTTTAATACTATCGCCTATTTGTCAAGACTCAAGGAATGAGCAGAATGTGTGAATATGCTCTGCTTCCTATGTTGCAAATTTAGTATTTATTCTGAAATATTAATTATTCTAAACATAAGATCCTGATTTATTTTTCCAGTATTTCTGTGGATGAACTTTCTGCCTTGGTCTTAGAAATAAGGAGATGGTTGTCATTTCAAGGTGATGAGCTGTGATTTCTGATGAAGGTAATTTCTTCAGCACTTCAAGTTCTTATTAGGAGTGGAATCTATCTTTWGGTATTTATAATGGATTCAAAATGCATTTGAAATTTTTTWAATTTTTATATTTTCTTCTCTCTAGAAAATACAAAGGATATCCTCATGATATATGAAGAAGAAGCAGAAGAGTGGGCTCTGTATTTAAAATCTCTTTTTGGACTCATAGTGAATGAAGAAGGAATCTTACTCTACGATTTAGAGAATTCATCTTTGAAGAACCAGGAGCTACTCTGTTTACTGTCTTACAAATGTAAACTCCTGATACTCTCATGTGGACTTCTGAAATGCCTGAATCAAAAGAGAAGTTATTTTCTGGAACAAGTTCTAAAACCTCCAGAAAATGTGGTAATTCTGCTTTGTGGGGTGGAGAATTCAGAGATTCTTTATGAGATACTGACCTTAGATGGAGGCAGCAAAGAGATTTCTACTGACCAGAAACCTGAGGAATATCTTTCTGTTGTTAAAGGAATTACTCAACCAGGTAATATGCTACTGCTTGTTTGTAGTCTTTAGGTCTCATATCTCCTCTCAGCTCTTGCTATTAAGCCAAGATTTTTTCTACCAAGCAGAAAAGAATATTGCACTTCTGTCTTTGTTACCTGCAAGGTGCCATTTTGTTGGCATGTACTTGAGAAAGACATCCTGCAGTTCAGGATTTTTACTCAGAGCTTAACCTAGTTTTGGATGCACATGAACAGCCAAGAATATTMTTTTGAACACTGGGGTAGAGAGACCCCAGCTGAATCAGAGTGACTTTGCTGGATGTCTCTGTTGCCTTGCACTTAAGCAGGTAAGCTTAAGTATCCTGTAGAGCTTTAAAACCTGCCCAGAATATGTATACACACAGTCTGCCCATATCAGATCAGTGTTTTCAAAATAACATTTTTAGACTCCTCCTCTCCAACCATTTTCTCTTCAGTACTGAATAACCTTCTCCTCAGTATATCTGTCAGAYTTTATGTTTTGGGCTCATTACAGTTTTCTGTTTTGGTTTCAGAAGGTAATGTTTGCAATTTCTGAGTGTGTCCAATATGTAGTTTCAGACTGAAGCTTCTTGGCAGTTTTTTAGTGGGATGAAAACAGTGGGTCTGTACTCTGTGTGTATATATAGGAAGTAACTGTGCTTAGAGACCATCAGTTGACTCATGCACAGGAAATTACAAACTTTTCTGCAACGATAAACAGTTTTCTAGAAGACACAGGATGCTTCTTTGCTTAGATCTCTGCATTCACAAAAATACTTATGTGCAGTTGGTACTTAACTTCCAGTGTAATAATGCCAGATGGCTAGTAGGTGTTCAAATGATCTTTGCTTTGACAGTGATCAACATCAGCAGCTTYAGAGATTAGAAAACTGAATTGATGAATAGTTGTTGAAGACCTCAGTCTCCGTGAGTGTGTCTTTAGCAGGGATGCACAGACTGTGCCTGGGATCAGACAAGTTCAGTGGATGAACTAGATCCAGGACTGGAAGTGGTGATGATGCCTGGGGCTTCAGGGCATTAAGCCCTCCACCACGTTCATAGCTGAGAACTGTTCTGGCCCTGTTTTTTCTGTAAGTTCTTAGCTGTCTCTTCCCTCCTTGGTGCAGTTCTCTTTGCACTCTCCCTACAACCTGATATGATAGAAGTGTAAAATAAGTCTAATTTCATATGTCTCCATAATTATTTCACCTACCAGATGGTACCARTTTCATCTTGTTGGAGCAGACAAGGCTTTATCTGTTAAAACTTCCTTCTGGCTATAAAGTAGTCTATATGTCAAACATTCAAGGCAAAAACCAAAACAAATTAAAATGCTGACAAAAACTAAATGCAATGGAAGATGCACCGAGTTTTATACTCAGCAGAGAGCTTTCATGTCAGTAATGTGGTTCAAACACAAAATCTGAATGGTTTGTYATGCTTGTTTGAACACATTCTTGGAAGGGTAACAGGAGAACTAAGACATGGAGACTGGCCTTTCTGACGTATATTTCCGTGCAGTATTGGGTGAATAGAGGAAAGTAGGTGGTTGGTTTTGGCCTCATTCACTGCCAGGGGAGGTTTCACTTAATGAGTCCACACTGTTGAGCCTCTGTTTACTCCTTTCCCAATGTATTTACTTTCAGACAGTGCATGCCACTTTCAGTGTTTTAAGGCAGTGATGTCGTCTGCTTACTGCAGAGCACCTCAAATGCCAATTAATTTTTTTTCTATTAAAACAAAAATAATCTGTATGACTGTATTATAAGCATAGGAGCAGAAAGGACATTTTGTTAGCTGATRTGTGCTGCAGTATAGCTCTCATTTCCATGTTGCCCTGCCAATGAGTCTTTGAGCTGCTCTGCAGGGACTGCTAAAATTACCAGAGTAATACATCTTCCTGAGCTGTTGTGTTTCTCCATTCTGCATGGAAGGGATGCCAGTGCAGTGATGGGGGTTGGTAATGACTGGCAACAAAAAACTGGTTTGTGTCACTAACTTCTTTCATYTGACATGAGATCCTGGCTATTTCAAAGCAGAAGAGAAACCGAAGTGACTGTCTGGAGGTGGCAGCCATAGATAGGATGTTGAGACTGTCATCCTCTGCCACTTTAACTGTTTGACTTCTTTGGTATTGCTTCTCTTTATTTCTGCAAAATCCAGGGAAGACTTTACTTGCTAGGGTTTATTTGTGAGGTTTTTTAAGTTTCTTAGCAGCTCATGTTTTAATCTACGTACCTAGTCATGGTAACTAGTACCGTTAGATTCTGAAGTATGCATCATGTATGTGAATTTTTTTTTCCTCTTATTTTTGACACTTATTGGGTGAAAACTTATTATACCTGGAAAAGTAAGTGCACTGATGTTTTTTTAGCAGCATTTAGGACAAACTTATAAAAAGTTTAGTTAATKATAAAATTCAGATGACTAGAACATAAGCAATAGCATGTACTAACTTAACATACTGTGATTTTCCTTTTGTTTATTTAGTTTATAATTCTTTTATTTTTAAAATAAATTGATGGATTTATCATTTTTAGTCTACTCTTTCAAGGTTTGAAAGGGWTGTCATCCAAATTTATGTATTGTTTATGGCCCAGTCATCAGCCAGTGTTTAATTGCAGTTGTGAGGCTATTTCTAAAGCTGACAAATAATTTAAGATTTCCAGCAAGTATTTTTGCAGGGAATACCGTAAAATATATGACTCTGTAGTCTTATATGTTCTTCATATAATGTATTATTGAGTCTGAGTTTTGCACTGTGGTTACCAGTCACAATTACTGAAATGTTATCATTGAAAGGTACCTAGAGAAGATCTCTGTAAAGGTAGCCCTTGTATATTTTTTGCACACAACTGTTGTTATAACAAAATTGTGATCTGTAATTTCRCCATGATGTATTTCTGTTAAATTAGTGCCATCTTCTTGGAAATGGGATAAAATAAGTGTTGTTTTGCAGCCCAGACTAAAGAAATTTTAACACTTRTCCCTGAAAAAAATGAGGTGTAACGCCTATTTAAGTTTGTACTGGAAAAATAGAATCAGATTTTGCTCCCTTCTTGGTAGGGTCTCTGTGTACTTACTTAAAAGGCTGTGAGTCCAGAACTTAGCACTGAATATGTTTATATGGTATCTTATGGGGGCACAGGCTGAGAGGGTTGGGCCCCGAGAGGAGATAACTGAGAAGGGACCTCATCAATGTCTATCAGTATCTGAAGGGAGGGTGAAGCCAGACTCAGTCACACCAAGCAATAGGACAACAGGCAACAAGCAGAAACTGAAGTTGCACCTGAATGTGGGGAGGAACATCTTTACTGCATGGGTGACTGAACATTGGAACAGATTGCCCAGAGTGTGGAGTCTCCGTTACTGGAGATATTCAAGAACTGTCTTGATACAATCCTGTGCTCGGTGCTCTAGAATGACTCTGCTTGAGCTGAGAGGTTGGACCAGATGAGCCACAATGGTCCATTCCAACCTGATCTATTCAGCAAGTCTGTATTGGATGCTGTTTAACATCTTCATTGGTGGCATGGACAGTGACATTGGGCACTCTTAGCAAATTTGCAGTTGGCATTATTCCGTGTGGTGCAGTCAACATGCTGAAGGGCAGGGATGCCATTTGGAACAGCCAAATGCTCGAAAAGTGAACGCACAGAAACCTCATGAAGGCCAGAAAGGCCAAGTGTGAAGTCCTGCACATGTTGGGGCAATCCCAAGCACAAATACAGGCTGGATRGRGAGGGGATTGAATGCAGCCTTAAGGACTTAGAGGTGTTGGTTGATAAGAAGATCTSTGCACWCACAGCRCAGAAAGCCAACCGCWTCCTGGGCAGCATCCAAAGCAGTGTGGCCAGCAGGTYCTGGGGATAGGACAAGGGGGAATGGCTTTGAACTGTAAGAAGGTAGGTTTAGGTTTGACATAATTACAATAAGGATTGTGAGGCACTGAAATAGATTTCAGGGAAGCTGTGGATGCCCCATTACTGGMAGTGTTCAAGGGCAGGTTGGAAGGTTGGAACAACCAAGTGGAAATTGTCTCTGGCCTTGGCTAAGGGGCTGAAGGTAGATGCTCTTTAGGGTCCTTTCCAACCCAAACCAYTCTATGATTCTATGACACTSTCTGTAACCATATCTATTGWGTTATCAAACACAGCAATGAAAAGTTGTCTTGTCTTCCCAACTGCACTGTCTGTATCCACTCCATTTTCTCACTTTACTTTATATGATTCTATTCTCTTTCCTTATGCTCAACTCCTCTCCTGTTGTTTGCCATATTGACTTTCAGGGAAACTTGTTTCTTACCAACTCTGGCAAATTGAAAAAAAAAATCAGTCAAAGTGACATTTACCAAAAAGCGRTAAATACAGTTCCATCTAAAGAGGTCTCTAGGCTTGTTGCTTTTTCTTCTGCACTAGCCCTTGGACTTGTTCTATGATTTTTTTTTTTTCTGTCTGAAAAACAATAGCTTTAAAATAACTTTATCTTACATTTAAAATACATATAGATTTTCATTTAAAAACCCATGGAAATCAGTATGATGATATTACCTACTTTCTTATTTTTCATTTTTTCCTAGATATACCATGGGATGAAAATCCTGAAGACTCTGTATCTTACGTCTATGAAGCAGTTTTTGCAGATGGTGAGTTGAATTCCCCTTGCATTTTGCAGAATAAAGCCAGTACTCTTCAGAAAATTAAATATGTTATCTTACATCCTGTTAGACATGGAAGGCAATAAATTAACCCTACCAATAGCATACAGTTGTTTAGAGGAACATGCTTTCTACTCAAGCATCCGCCCACACACCCACACATCCATATTCACACATTCTCGTGAAGAGTGTGAAAAGGGGAGGAGATAGAACAGGGTTGGTTTTATTATTCCAGAATTCCTGGCGTTGCAGTTCTGTGCTGCTGGACTAAGGTTAGTGGCTCTCTTTCCTATTTGAYCCCCATCCATATTCTGGTAGGGGTMTCTTTGTGAGTCTTTTGGCATCTTGGATGTTCTGGTGTGATCTCACGCAAAAAGCTGCTGTAAAGCTGCACTGGTTTATCCCTGTAGACCTACTGTCAGGGTTTCTGAGGATGTCTCTTTTGGTTGAATGTGCCATGGGTCAGTGCATTGGAGAGGTTTGTTGGTACAAAGAAGGCTTTCTGGCTCATCATCCAAGTGCTGAATAAGCTGACACCTCTGTTTCTCTCATTCATGAGTGTTATGTCCAAAAACATGAGACAGTAAAATACAGAGTAGTTAGAGAGAACAGAGTCCCAAGAAAAGAAAGGACTGAGGAGATGCTCCTCTGACTACTTCTGTTTTTTCATGTCTGCTTGAACGGCAGCTTTAAGTCCAAGTTTACTGTCAGCTGAATGGTTATTATTGTAATAAAGTGATTTWAGGATTTTCTAGCTAAGAAAGTTTTGCATAAAAAGCAAAAATTTAATTTAAATCCTTGCAGAAGCTGCCTGGACAGCCGTTCTCAGTCAGCTTTTTGGCAGTCATCGTGATAGCACTGATTGTCTGTGGCCTTTACTGTTGAATGGTTTCTAGTTATTGCTAAGAGAACCAAAGAGATTCTCCATTGTTGTGATGAGTGAAAGAGCCAACTGGAAATGAGGGATTCCCAGTAATTGCATCCTGTGTGTGAGGTAAAGATTGACTCCCAAATGATTGTAAGGAAATGCATGGTCAACATTCCTTCTGTGGTGATGCCAGAGGGAACAGGCATCTGACATCACTGCAGAGCTTAGGAGGGAAAAGCAGCCCAGGAAGTGAAATGATTGAAATTCCTGAAGTTCAGTATGTCAGTCTTTACAAAGCCAAGAAAGATAGGGTGGCAGCTGCAAATAAGTCAGTATTTGTGCCCTCCAGAAATTAGGTGAATCTTCAGGTAAGCAGACAGGGTTTGACTTTGAATGAATTGTAAAAAACTGCTTCCAGAGACTGTCTCTTATCTCTGCTTCTTCCTAATGAGAAGCAAGTGTATGCAGTGCTAGATTGTGTGAAACACACAGAACAGAAGTATCAGGAGAAATCATAAACCAAGAAACAGTTTTTGCTAGAACTCTATGAATTCACAAAAGAATGGCAYTTTCTGTGAGGACGGAAGTGGAGAGTGCCATGCTAAAAGCTTAAGTTTGCTTTATATATACAAGTATCATGCAAAAGAAAGGATAAGCAGAAAGAAGATGGAATTTTAGCTTTAACTGGAATGAAAGTTGAACAGAACAGAAGTATAAACCTAAATGAGAGATCTAAAGCAACAAGAGAGGAAAGAACAGTGACTGGATGACCAGATATAATAAAAATAAAATCACTAAAAAAAAAAACTCTGTATGCATTAAAGCAAAGATAGAAGGGGAATGACCAGGCACTAACAATCAGTAAAAAGTGATTGACTAAAGTGAATTGTGCAAGGACCTTGAGGGAAAAGGTCAGACAGTGCATTGGAAGCTGGAAAAACAATATGATCACTGAAATCCTTTGGGGAAATAGGAGCTACAAGCAGATGTGAAAACAATTGATTTGCTACTGAATGAGGGAAGAGAACCAGTTATGGAATGCTAATGACCATGGTATGAATGTATGAGGACTCAGTCCTGTAGATGATAACTGAATTAATCAGCTCTTCAGCCACTCACAAATGTTGTGTGTCTATTTTTGGTTTCTGGGTAAGAAGAGAGAACTTGTTACRATTACTAGGAAGCCACATTTTGAGAAATTCCCTTGTGGTTCCTCGGGAGATTTTCTGTTCCCCAAAGGATCATTGTTTAGAATTTGTACTAAGTTAGAAAAGTGAAGCAATTGTATTAGTATCTGGGYACAGAGCCTTGTCACCACACAGATAAAATATGAATGCATTATTGTGGAACTGTAGAATAGAGCTAAACTCAGGTTTAGGTGCTATTAGGTGATACTCAGCTTCAGAAAAGGCTCTTCCCCTTCTGTGAAACAGCCTTATCTTAATATTTACTACTAAAGCTTGTATCGTAGCACTAATTAACAGAAGMAATTAGGGGTGGGTAAGTGGAGCACAAAAGGCAATTTTAAAGGGTAATAGCTGTCTGCCTATGAAGTTTAACAGCAGACATATGTTGGTYCTGCTCAGAGGTCTCATCAAACTAAGATGTGTATACATGTGTATCTGTATCCTTTACCAAACTTAACTGGAGAAAGACCAGCATTTTTTAGCCAAATGGAAGGCATTCTCTCTGCAGGTAATGAGCTAAAGGAGTACCTCTGCTTTGCTATTATTTTCCTATAATGTTCTCTAAAGTAATGTTTTAATAAAAAGTGTCTATTCTGTTGGATTAAAGRACATTGTCCTAAAAGGTGAAGACTTCAGACTTCCAATTCATAACTCTAACAAAAGGAAAATAATCAGGATTTAACAAACATGGTTTTCAGATATGTCTAAAAATATCACTCTTGTGAGTGATTGTTTTCCCAAGAAAGCAGTGTACCTTTTAGCCCACTTTAAGGGTCAGTAGATTTTAGCTATTTCAAACTAAAGGTGGGAGTAAATTGCAAGGCAGCCTGTCCCCTGGTGAGTCAGTCCTGCTGACAACTCACTTTTTTTCCTTCTTTAATACCAAATGTGTCTGGCCTGAGTCATTCTGCTGACAGTAGCTGTGGCAGCATGGCATGGGGAGACATGTGGTCTGTTAGACAGACAAATCCCATGCAATTTAGAGCTGTACAGATCAAGAACAGCATCATAAATTTAATCCAGACATTGATAAGAGCCCTGTGGAGSTATTGAAGCTCTGCTGTCATCCTCACAGTCATTGTTCTTGATAAATGACCTGCTGCAGTCCAAGTGAGCTTCTGTTACCAGATTGATTAAAGGGGTGCTGTGATGTGGGACATGTTGTCTGTGCCAGTTCATGTTTTGATATTATTAATGATAGATCTGAGTAGGGTGAAGGCTGAGAATGCCAGCTACCAGTGTCTCTCCCCCCAGCCTCTCCCAATGCAGTTGGTAAAGGACTCTTCAGTTATGTTAAATTTCATGGCCTTCCCTCCATGTSTTTTTTTGATGACTCTGACAAATACTCTTCATGAAGAAAATAGCTTCAAACATGGCTGAGATGGGGAAGGTTTGGTTACTCATTCCATGAGGAGTTTCCTCATTCCTTGAAGGTGATACCTGTATAAACTTAAACCCTTGTTTGGCTTGAATATGGTGCCTCCCTGAAGTATGTATGAAATATTGATTCTCAGACACTCCTGTCTATCATTGTTCTTTTGTATGTGTGTATTTCTAAATGTAGCAGCGTGGCACTTCTGTGTCCAAGCACAGTGTGCAGTTTGAGCCAGGCCAATTATGAGAGGCTTCAATGGTAGTTTAGAGATAAAGGAGCCACTAGGCAGCTGCAACTGGCCCCTTTGCAATAATAAGGAAGTTACAGGAGCATTTTATCAGGCTGACAAGTTCTGAAGGTCTTCTTACAACCCTGGGTGCCTCTGCTATCAGTCCTTCTGTCTTCTGTGGTATGTTGAGTAAGTAGCAGGAGGATAGCCTGTCTCAGTTGCAGCAGCACATCTCAGATTTTGGGCAGTGTTTAGTGCTRTATAATCCTTCACTGAAACAGAGGTGAGAGGTGTGTGTACTGATAGCACAGAGAAATGGAACTAAAGCACCTAAGTGTTCCCACTGTGGTAGAACTCCAGTAACTCTGAAGTAGATGGAAGGACTCTTTAATAAAACATTAGGCTTCAATRACTGAGAACTGGTACACACAGAGGGGCAGACTTCAGTTTGCTTCTCCCTAGAGAGCTRTCTCCAGAATCTACAGAAGTTTCTGCAGAATGCAGAAACTGGAAATAACAGGCTTGGACTGCACCAGCAGCTCTGCTCAGCACCCAAATGACCTCAGGCAGGTAGTTGTTATTTCCAAACTAATCGGTATGCTTAATAGAAACTTTTTGGGACAGTCTTGCTATGTGTCTAAAACTCATGAGAATGCTCATGTTCCTAAYGCTGCTGGTGAAGCTGAAAGTCATGGATTTCCTTGAAGAAAAAATAACATGACTTGGTATGCAGTAAAAGATAAAATTAGTCCCGGAAAGCATCTGAATATATCCATCCTAGCTAAAGCACTGACAAAGTCAAATCTTTCTTTCAAATCACAGACCAGTTAGGAACTWGTTAATTGTTAAAACTTTAGATTGCTGCTGAATATAGAGTTACAACATGTGAAAGTATATGTAAAAAGAAATGCTTGTAGTTCCACGCAAAGTTTCTTAAAGATTATTGATAAACTCATGGCAAATTGCATTTTGCAGTTTGGGGGATTATTCGAAGCAGGATCTTATGCTTTTACTATCAGATCCAAAAAGGTTACACATAATAARACTTTCATATTCTCTTTAGATGCAATCATGATAACTCCCATTAGGTTACATATCTACCAGAGTGATAAATTGTTGGGTATAAAAACATACCTGATAATAAAAGAACAGGTGGGCATGTATCTCCACAACAGATCAATCTTTGCCTACATGTATATAGTAACTCATAAAAGAATTGATATGGGGGGTTTCAAGGATTACTGTTGTGAGGGAGAAATAGATGTTAATAAAAATTGCAGCACCATTGGTTGCTAAGATGACAAACACCAACTTCAGATATTCAGAAAAGGAAAAACTGGTTTTCATGGCTTTTAAAGGAACTGTCAGTTTGAAGCTTATTTGCAAGAAAAGTTGTACACCATAAATAAAGTAATAGAAATATTTTGGAGACATGGGCAAAATAGGCCAACTTACAGAAAGCTACTGTTTTTGACAGAAGAACTCAACCATGCAGAAGAAACTGGGGCTGAAAAGGCTTTTGAGAAAAAGATAACTGTCAGTGTGTTTGCATAACACAGTTGGTTCAACATAGAGAGAAACATTATTTAAAGCTTGTTCACTAATAAATATGTTTATCTTGATTTGGAATTTATTCATCAYAGAAAATGAAAGAAATTAAGACTGAAGTCAGATGTTTCTGTGATTAATAATTTTCTGTGATTTTTTGAAACCTTTCCATTCCTAAGCCTTCTGTTACCATCGGTAAAAGAAAAACTTCAGCAGAGAAGAAAAGGGGATTTGCTTTGAAATAGTATCTTTGAAAGGGCTTATGTTAAAAATGAGGAAATTCCATGTTCAGGCAAGGAATACAGTCCCACTGAAGCAAGCCCAGTGTGCTGAATGTTTCCTGCYYCCCTGTTTCTCACAGCCTTTCTCAGGTAATTTACAGAGCAATTTGTGCAGTTAGAGGCTCCGTTTCAATCCCACTCGGCTGCACACTCTGCTGAGCTCATACATTGTGGGCATTTACAAATACCCACACTTTAACAGGATTRTCTTTCATAAATGTCTGTGATAAACTTATGGTGGATTGCAAGAAGAACATGATGTGCCTATGTCTTTTTTCCGGTTTTTTCCACATTGCAGAAGGTTACTTTTGTTTTTTCTCTATGGTTACTTCGTATTTTTCTGTGTGGTGGTTCTGTCTTTGGAGTTTTCAAACTCACGTGTGACTTCTTTATTTTAATCTTTGGTACTGGGACATCCTGACTTTTCTTACATGTGGCAAGTTGGCCACATGTGCTAAATTACCCTCCCTGACTTGATCATCTGCCTGACTTGATTTGCCCATATTTCTCATCCTCTTGTATGATGTGTGATCTAGGGCTAATGAGGATCTCTTTTCTACTGYAGTTTCAGTTCTTCAGCTGGCATTGCTTTAGTAAAACTTGAAGAAGAATTGGAATTCGTAAAACTAGCAGGCATTTTGCTTTTGTAAAACCAGGTTAATTTTGACTGAGAGATTCATTTCATGGGTAGCCTTAGAAAACACATAAATCTTTCATAAGTTTGTTTCCTTCTATTTTTAATGCCCTAAATCTGTCACATACATTGTTGACTCAAAACATGTAGCAAGTACCAAGTAATCAAAGACAGAGAACACTTCTAATCTTCATGTAGGCTGCATAAGGATAGCTAAAGAGTATATTTGAAAGGTTAGAAGTTGGGGGTGAGGGACAAGTAGGATATGGCCAAGGAGTTGCTGAGAAGCTGTGGTGAAGCATTAGTTGTTGAATACACAGGAGACTAGAGATGCTTTATTAAAATTTCTCAGTTTATGTAAGGGAATACAATTTCAAAGTCATGCCATGAATTTAGTTCAAAATGTTAAATTGAAAGCAATAAGGCATTGCAAATGGTCTTATGTAAAATATACCAAGTTGATGTATTGAAGTTACATGAATYAGGAGAGAACATTGAAGTGAAGTTGAAAACATCAGCACTGTCCCCAATTAAGTTACAGTAAATATGTATTATATTTTACTATTTAAAATGAACATAAATTTAAGATCAGTCCTTTCAGTGTGGCTGYCAGCAGTAGGCATTTATCATAAGTATCCCAACAAAAGTAACCTGATGGAAATTAAGCATTACCCTCTATAATAATGATAACTCCCAGTAGTACTGCCCTGATTACTCAAGGGAAGATTATCTTAGATTTTTCTTTTCCTTTTACCTTCTGGCTCATTATGTTGTCTAAGCATCATTAGATATAGTTAMTAATTTCTTATACTTTGATCCTACAAGAAAAGGGCCCGGTTTTATTCATCAATTATTTTAATTGTTACTGCCACATTTTAAAAACCTCACAGATAGGTCACCATTATATAAAACATTAAAAGAACACATTCACCAAGCARCAAATACTATTTAATAAATCTCTCTTACATATTCCAGCATAATAATGATGTTCCTTTCATGTGTATTTTAAGCTAATCTGCACCCTCAGTTGTAAATTCTTGTTAAATGACCATTTGCCTGAAAGCCCCAGGAACTGATGGAGCTCCTTAGCCATTGCTTTCAGATTAAAACCAAGAATGTAAAGAGAAAAAATAAGGAAGATGTCCAGATTTTAAGTGTTCAAAAAATTTTAACATCTGGCAGCACCTTCTGCCTACATAAACAAGTATTGTCTATCATTGCTCCATTTGTRTTACTACAAAAGGTCTCATTATTTTACTATCAATACCTTTATGAGCTACTTTGTTTTAGTTAATGCCAAAAGCCAAAGTTAGTTTGGCATTTAGTTAATGCCAAAGGTTTGCTTAATCTCTGCTGTATTGCTTGTTCAYCATTGACAAATAACATTTCATGTGTTTGTGTTCTGCATTTTAGGACAGATCATRTGCAACTGCTTGTAGGAATTTGAGTGCAGGAGATGGTGGCTCCAAAGTTTGGTTACTGTATTGTTATTGATCCCTGTTGTTCTTGGACTGTTGTACATGGTTCATTGATTATCAGGTAGACCTGGTACTTGGTGAAAGAGGTCTTGCTTGATGGTTTTAGCTAACAAATTGATAGCCACTTCAGAGTCAGCAGGGGAATCCAGAGATATTCATCTCTTAAATATCCACCTCTTTGATGTAAGAGCCACATTTCTTAATTGTCTATTATTGGGATAGCTGTGCTATCACAACAGCAACTGAGCTGAAGTTCTGATACTGTATTTAGGTGTCACTAGGCATAACAAAAATATTAAAATGCAGTAATTAATGAGGAGGAAGGTGTTATCCTAGTTTAAACCAACTTGTTAGCAATAGCATTAATATTCTCAGTCGATGAATTATTGGCATTAAAAGGTGSAAGTGAGTGCTATCATCTTTGATAAATCGAGTGCAGACTGTAGAAATAAAGTTGTCATGAACTTTACATAGATTAGAATGCATCTACATGATCCTTGAAGAACAATCACTGACAGATGGCTGACATCTGAGAATCCAGTGCCTTCCAGATTTATTATTCATTCCTTTCATTTTGTCAATCTGATAACGAAATGTTTCTTGTCTCTCTGAGACTCCTTTGCCTAAAGTGGCAGGAAAAAATTCAGAAGCAGCGTGTACCTCACATAAGTTATCTTCTGAAGTGAATTCTGTGTGTATAAGATTTACAAGTGTCTTGAAATGTGAATACATTCTCACAATATATGCTGTGGGCATACATAATCACAGAATCATAGAAAGGTTTGGGTTGTAAAGGACCTTAAAGACCATCTAGTTCCAATCCCCTGGCCATAAACATGGACACCTTCCACTAGACCAGGGTGCTCAAAGCTCCATCCAACCTGGCCTTGAACTCTGTCAGGGATGGGGCATTCACAATTGTTCTGGGCAACCTGTGCCAGTGCCTCACCACCCTTTCTGTAAGGCATTTCTTCTTAATATATCTAATCTAAATGCACTCTCTGTGTTTGTCCTATCACTGCATACCCTTGTAAAATGCCCCCTCCATGTTTCTTGTAGGCCCTGTTTAGGTCCTGTAAGACTGCTGTAAAATTCTAAAACAGTCCTAATTGTTTACCTCATCAAGAGTTCAGGCCTTCCTTTTTCTGAAATGTAGTGCTGAATAAAGTCTAGTCTTCACTGTGATAATCAGAGAAACCATTGTGTTTATATTCTGAGCTGGATTATTTAAACTTCATTGAACTGTGTGTGGGCTCTTATTCAGAATCAGAATAACCTTTGTTCAGTGTACCCTATTTAATTTTAAAAATAAATTAAAACAAATGGAATTAATGCTCTTCAGTTAAGTATGACTACATGTAGGGTCAGTGTAATTTTAGCAGTCTATTCTGAATTCACACCTTAAATTCAGAATTATTTTGCCTTAAAAAGCAGGAGTAGGATGGGCAGATTTTACTCACTAGTGGTGGTCACTGAGCCCACCTAACTTAGATTAGATGTGCAAGGAAGCTTCAGCTTCCTCAAGAAACCATGGAAAATTTATATTTGGTTTTTTTTTTTTAAGGGGGTGTGGGTGGGTGGGTGTGTGGGTGTGTCCTTTTTCTAAGATCTCTCTTAAAAATCAAAGCATATCCCTCAATCAAAAAGATTCTACATCAGACATAYGATACCATGGCATAGTTTCATTTAGCAGGCACATTTATTATAGAGTTACTTTATTAAATCTATGCCTTAAGCAAGGCACGGTTGGTAAGGAAAGGAACCATTCTCTATCAGATGAACTGGTGCATATGGGGGAAGTAAAGGCAAGCAAGAAGTGAGAAAACTAATTGTAACTACTTGCCAGTACTGACACAGACTGGAAAGGTTTCTGTGCCACCTAGGAGCAAGGTATGGTTTGTGTAGCTCAGACACTTGGGCGCCTTTTCAAAAGACTCAGAATGGCTGTGGTACTTCTTTGTGCAAAGCCAAATTGCTGCTGTTCCTTTTTCTGCCCGTTGCTAATTTATTTTAATATTCTATATCCATTTAAGAGGAAGAGATGTGCCTCAAAATTTTYTTTGTATCCTTGAATGTAATTGACTGTGAGTCTTTCCTAATTTACAGTAATACAAGATAATGTGGATGTCTCTCAGGATATTGTCTCAGCAGCCAGTCAAGATTTTTTAACTGTGAACTGCGTGAAATTGTATCAGCAGTCTCACTAGGTAACTGCAGTATATTGAGTAATACTCCATGATGAAGAGCTGCTGCAGTCCTTTGAGATGGGTGGCAGGAATGTTTCATACAGGGTAAGAGTGTCTGGAAAGGAGGAGTAATGATACAGCTGAGACATAGCAGGTAAAGAATACCTCTGCTGAAACACAGTCTTAGAGCTCTGCAGATGCAGCTGTCAGTTTTATTTCAGYATTAAAATTCTGTGATGTGGAGAAGGATTCATTATAGCCACTGAAGGCTCTTGGGCCTTTTCTGGTACCGTAAAACAGAAAAGAAACTGATTGCAAAATACCTGTACAACTGGCATAGCATTTCCACACCCAGGTTATTTTATTTTAAAATGTATGCCTTCCATCCATCATTTTGTCCATTAAGGCAGGCAAAGACTATGGAACCAGTGTCAAGGAAATCTGTGCTTACTGTCATAGTCTCAAGGTACCACAGTTAGAGGTATCACTGCCCTCATGTAAACCCTTCCTGCAGACAGGTGGGGTGGTGGTGTAAACATGTAGCACGTACTTCTTTATATGTAGAGAAGGGAAGAGTGGTAAAAATCTCATTTTACCACAGTGTACAAGGCRTCTGAGACTACAAAACTGGCTGATCTCCGTGGCTTTGCTACTCACAATTATTTCRGTCTAATGGCTGTGTCCCGTTTTGTTTTAGGAAGACAAAGCATATGTGCRTGGCCCGTTCATGTAAATCAAGGCTGCAGGATCAAAACTTAGGAGGCAAACTCTTTATCAAAGGAGGAACACTTCATCACATTTGCATTAAAGGAATTTTGCCAGGTTTTGATATGCTGCCCTTTATGTTACTCCAAGTGCCATATGAGTAATACATTGGAAGCCACATCATTGCCGTGTTTTGTTGATTTAGGATTATTAACAATGTTCTCATTACAAATTATTTTTTTTCAGATCACCAGACTAATTCTGACATTAACTTGTCAGATGTCAGGGGAGCATCAGAAAAAACAGACCTCACTTTTAAAACAGAGGTACTTTCTGAAAGATTAGAAAGTAATGAGCAGTCAATATTGGTGCTTCCAAGAAGAATATCATGTGAGGTAAGACTTTCAGATGCTAAAATCTTTGGGATAACAGTCATTATTTTTCTCCTCTGCCTGCTGCAGTCTTATTCATGCTATATCTTCTATTTGTTTCCAAAATTGTCAAGTGACAAAAATGAGAGTGCATCGAGACTGCAGTGGGATTTATTTTGCCTTAGTGTTGCATCCCCACTGCAGTCAAAAGAYTTGCAAGTAAAGTAGTTTGGAGACAGCTCCATTAGAGTTTTTTAGCAACTTGAATAGAAGTATTACTGTCATGTCAGCCTTATACTTTAGAGGGAGCAAGTAATCATGCACTTCTTGGGAGATACCTAGTTTGTCTTGGCAAGAATCCAAGCTGGATATGTATATACATACATACATGCCCATACCATGAGTTACACAAGTGCTTGTGTGAGCATTACCTARTTTGATTTAAAATTAAATCAGAAATATCTATGTGTACGTATSTGCATGCATATCCCATGAACACAGATGTTCATATGTGTTTTTTAATCAGAGTGGCTGTGAGAAATATGTGACAGTGTAAACAGAGGAAGTACAAACTCCAGCACTGCATTCCTCTATATGAAGTAAGAGGTTAAGTGAGTCTAAAGTATTTTAGGTTATTCTTATTAGCATGGATGTCATTCTTCTAGGATATAAAGTAGAGGGGCCTTAGAAAATGTAATAGTTCTCCTACATATGCATTTAAAATACTGTTTTAAAGTATTCTTATGTAGCTGAATTTAAAATCCTACATTACTTGTGTCATTTATGTAAGTAAAATACTAAAGGAAGCAGYAAGATACCATCACATTTTGGTAGTATCATTTTTTTTTGCATGAAGCTGATGGTAAAGGAAAGTTCTTTCAACACACTTTCAATATAATGTTACACTTTCAATATAATTTTCTGAAGGACTAATGGGAACACATTTTAATTTTGTAGAACCCTGGTGAAATATTTATTCTGTTGAAAGATGAAATAGATGAAGAAACTCTAGAAATTGAATTCATAGCAGATAATCATCGAATTAGGACGCAGACAGCCTCTTGGAGCAAGAAGGTCAAGTATGTGAAAGCCCTAGGTAAGAAAAGTATTCTTTAACTTGAAGAAAAACTGAAAAATTTCARCTCCCTTCACTTTTTCTACAAAGTAGTTTCCCTTTCTGCTGTTTAGTGAGTGTTTCCTTTACTTGAGTTCTGCACACATAACTTCTAATAATGTAGAGAAGCATGGCCTTGTGATTTATGGGAAACTAGGTTCTATTAGATTGGTTTTCTGTGGTTAAATGACAGATAGCAGTCTTAAAATGTCATTGATTAGTTACAGATTAACATTCTTCAAAATTACTGTCATCAAATGCAAACCTAATATTCTTCTCTTATTACTAAATGTTTCATTTTATATTGAATGCGGTAAATTTGGGTATGCTCTTCTCCATAATTCCTGCTGATGCAGGGAATAATTTCTTTTTTCACATTCATGCCATTTCTCTGTATCACTCATCTTTGCTAGTTCCTAATGAGTCTTACATTTCAGCTCTTTAACAACAGTTTCTCKTAGATCTGTGCTGTTTTAAGGGCCRCATCTCTACCCACTCCCTTGATGTGAGTTAAGAATGAAAACATTTCTCAACTGTGTATTCAGAATATAGTTTGCTATTAGGCTGCGTGCTGTGAATTCCCAGAGGAATTTACATAACATTTTATTCTAAAATGATTGCTATATAACCTTAGATAGGAGAAATTGCATACACCCAGGCTACAATTTTCCACTGTGCCTCCTTGGAGCTACGTYCTGGTAATTCTGTGAGCTGATGATTTCTGTGACTCAGCATTGGTGAGGCTGCACCAGTCGAGTGCTGTATCCAATTCTGGGTACCACACTTTAAGAAAGACACTGAGGTGTTGGATTGTGTCCCAGAGGAGGGCAACAAAGCTGGGGAAGGGTCCAGAAAGTAACTTTTGTGAGGAGGGGCTGAGGGAGCTGGGGTTGTTCAGCCTGGAGAAAACAAGGCTCAGGGACAGCCTCATTCCTCTCTACAATTCCCTGAGAGGAGGCTGTGCCAGATGGGGATGGCTTCTTCTCTCAGGCAACACTGACTGGACAAGAGGATATGGCCTCAAGCTGTGCCAGGGGAGGTTCAGGCTGGACATCAGGAGGAATTTCTTCACAAAAATGTTTGTTAAGCATTGGAACAGGCTGCTGAGAGAGGTGGAGGGGTCACATCCTTGGAGGTGTTCAAGAAAAGACTGAGTGTGGCACTTAGTGTCATGGTATAGTTGACAAGTTTGTGACCAGTCAGAGGCKGAACTCAATGCTCTTAAGAGGTTTTTTCCAACCTAATTGAGTCTGTGATTTTCATCCTGAACACATTCTGAAATGATGGCTGCATATGGCCTGAGAGTTATCACTGTGATTGTGCGGAGAGTTTGGTTTTAGAAACCTAACTGGAAAATACGTATCAAACAGGGCACTTTCATCTGTAACTGGATTTCAGATAACAAAAGTTGCAATCCTCATGCACAGATCTTAAAAGACTCTTCAAAWTTWTTTTTTTTTTTGTGAGAAGACTGTTGATCACAAGAAGGTTTCTTTAGTGGATGAAGAAATAAAATATGAAAAGTAAATTAAATACGAAAAATTTGGCAGAGAGCTGTAGCTCAAGTTTAATTATRTTTCTTATATCATTTGTATTTAATGTTTCTTTCTGTTTCAAAATCTGAAGAAGTGGAAATTTAAAAGCATGCTTTTTTTAGATACACCTTGGTCTGATGTTATAAGGAAGGTGTTGTGTTTTGTTGTTTTGTTTTTTTTAAAATCCACATTTTGACAGTTTCCATTTAAGTGATTTAATATGCTGTACTATTAGTTTGGTTTCTCTGGCCCTATTACTCTTCTCCATTTTCCGAATTGCCCCTTTTTCCACTGTTTTGTGGGCAGAGTTAGTATTTTAAGAACACTGCTTGTATGGTCCAGCAGAATGCGTGGCACAGTGAACACTAATGGATTGGGAAATGTGCTCATAAAGTAGCCTTGTGCTGCATGTACAGAGCGAGTCATACTTGAGTWACAGATGACAAGTGCCTCTCTCCTTTGCTTTTACGAGGTAAACAACTGGAATGGAATTAATTATACTGCAATTTCTGCAGCCTAGCTCAAATAYAATTTTGAGAACCTTGACTGCAATTAAGAAAAACGTTCCATAAGATGAATAGCAATTCCATTATTTGTGATAAATGAACTTTTCCTTAACATATAGGCATAAGGGAGCTGATTGTAGGTCATCAGTCTATCAAAGGGCAGTTGGAAATTTTAAGCATTCTGTTTTCATCTCTTTCTAATGTGAAGYAGTACAATAGCTTTGCTTTATGCAGATTTAAAGATAGGTATTTTCTTTTGTCAGTTTTGTGATGTTAATCTGAAAGACCTGAATAAAAAAACTGACTACACTGAATCATCTGTGAAATGCAAATCCAGTTCATCAACTCTATGTTTTTTCTGTGATATTTTCTGTTCTTTTACTTATTCCCTGAGTTCTCTGTAAAATATTTTCAGCTACTGTTCTGATTTGTGTTTTATAAGATTTTCCTGCTGGSCCTGTATATGTAAATGTCTACTGTGGGGGAGTCATTAAGATGAGAGCACAGATTGAGTACTATTCTCCACTGGAGGAAATTGAGCCCATTTTAAAGAAAGTGGCTGACCCAATAGCTTTCATTTGTCAGGTAAGTTGACTTCTCAAATTTTAATTAAAGAGAAATAGAATATAAATGTCAATATGGACTAAGAGATAGTACACAATCCTTTGATTACACAATAATTTGTAATGGCACAGTAATAGGCTCAGGATTAAAAGCCAGTCTCTGAGATGTCTAGTTGTAAGCAACTCAGGCAAGAGAAAACTTTCTATTTTCTTGTTTTGTTTAGAGAGCGATGTRAATGTCCTTTGTGTTGTATGTGCCCAATGAGCAACATGCTGCATTCCAAAGGTTGAAAATAAGAATAAATATTAGTGAAGTGTCTCTCCATTTAAAGCGTCATTTTTTGTGTGTTCTGAAAACAATATAAGCAAGTAGTCTTAAACCAAATTGTATTTGGAGCGTTGTTGTTTGTTCACCATCAAACCAAATTTTTTTGGCATAGCTTTTATGGGAGGCAGTAGTTTGCTGTTCATGTAGAGTCCAGTTACAGCTGCTGAACTGTCAWTCCTGTGATTTGCTGGTTGCCATGCAGATTCTTTGCATATATTTAATAAAAATCAGTTTATGAGCTGTGTTTCAAATGAGTGCAGCAGACTGCAGTGGCAAATTAAGCCTGTAAGAAATAACAGGAAAAGAAAACATATATTAAGAAAGAACAGATCTCAAGTATCATTTGTTGAATGGTGGGTAGCTCAAGCAGACCTTTCATGATGTCTACATTATAATTACAAAACCAGAATGAAAGTAATAGTCTGTGTTTCCAGWGCAGACAGTCTCATTTTCCTGTGACAAATATACCTTATCTTCCACCTAAGGCATTACACTCATAACAAAAGGATTAATAAAATATGATRTATTGCATTATTAGTGTTCTGTTAAGGATGGGGCTAGATTCCTCCCAAGTACAAGTTACTTCTATTCTAAGAAAACACGCTGTTGCACAAGAAAAATAGTGCAACTTGAAGAACAAATGTATTCCTTAACTGTTTATGGTATCCATAATTCTTTAGCCTTTATTTTGACGTATATCAAAGCAAGCTTCTAACAGGTATCATTTAAACCTCTATGCATAAGTGTACCATAATGATTTTAAAAAGTTATCACTAAAATGGTAACCTAGGTACCTACAACACACTTGGTATTTCCACTGAGAGTTATTTGTGTTATTCAGGAGTTTGACCCTTCATTTAACCAGCATGACTAATATTTAGTAAAACCCATGCAATTTGAATCATATTCGAATGCAAAAATAATTCTGTGCAGAGCAGCAGTGCACACCAGGAAATACAGCTGTAGTGTTATGACTRTAAGGTATGTTTAGCATTTCCTCACCTTTACTCATCTGAATAATAAGCAAGCATTTAAATGAGGTGACATTGTTTATCTGCTGTTATTTTTATTGTTTTGGCAACTGAAAAACTAATGTTGAGAAAATGTTTATAATGGGATAAGTTCTACAATCCACACAATGTCGTGGATACTCTGTGGCAAAGTATACCAATGGTAATTCTATTGTAAGTATTCCTATGTGTTGGAAGGTTTGTCTTATTTAATGGTACCTGCTGGGCCACAGAGTGAGGTACACTAACTAGCTAAATAGCTAAAATTTTTCTGCAAACTTTCAAAATGAGYTCCTGATTTGATGTCAACAAGCTASATCATAAAGATGCAATTTACAGAACATAATTTAACTTAATCTTCAAAATATGATCACAAAAGGAAAAACAAAACAGAYTTGATACTAATTAGAATTCCCACCAAGTAGCAGGCGTAGTAGTAACTTTTTTTTAACAAGGATAATTAAAAGCTTGGAGACTATCAACTTGTTTGCAAAAGTATCCTGGGGCAACAGTCATTTATCTATGCAAAGTAACAATAAAACACAACGGAAAACAAAACTGATATAAAACAGAAAAGCTTACAGCAATTATTGATCAAAGCAATATCACTCTGGTTCAAAGGAAAGTTCAAGATTTTCACAAGTACTTGCAATCTGAGAAGTATCTCCTTGTTGAAAATCTCTGATGAAAGCAAATGGCTGTATTAGTTCATAATAAAGACAGAGTGCTTTGGTAAAATGCTTACATAGTATTTTGTATTTTCTTGCCAACCTTTTCAGCTYCTTTGAGGTGCTCCAATTTGTCCCCCAATAAAACCAAAGAGATAGACAAACCCAACAAACAGGATTACAGATATCCATTCCTTTTAGTGATGGTTGGGTGAATTCATGTGTCTTAGTGGGATACTATCAAAATATGGTACTACTGCATTTATAAATCAGTATTTAGACAGCAAATAATGATTGTCAGTAGCTAAAGTTTAGATTAAACATAATCTTAAGATTTTACAAATCATGGTTTTGGTTAAAATTCTTTGCTACATCTGATAGATTGTAGTTTTCTGTTTTATTTTTTTTTCTGACTTTAAACAGCATTTTACCAACATCATCAAGACATTTTAATCAACCAAATAAATATCTAAAATGTAATTAATTAAATAAATAAAATTAAATACATTTCTTTGCATGAATTTTGAAAGAAAAAACCTGAAAAGTTGAAGTAGGAAGAGTTGGGATCATAATAACTGAATCATAATGCTGAATGGATTTGCTGTGAGAATACAGGAGGATGAAAGTTGGCTAAAGGTCATGATTTTTGGTTCTCTCACTTTCACGTAATTCTGCATTAAAGAAACTCTCTTAGGGAGTTTATGTTCTTACCATAGTCTAATGGACAGACTGACTTTAAGGTTTTTATAATTCATAATTAAACTTTTTCATATTTCATGTTTTACTTTTCATCCACTAATCATTTCAGCATTCTGGTGGATTTATATGCTGTATTGATTTTTCTCTCAGAGTTTCTACCAAATGGAATTATTGATTCAATTATTTAGTGTTGAGGTTTCCTGGCATAGATTTATTAGGTTTCAAAACCAATAAATTGAAACTAAGGTCATATCCTTATTACTGAAGTTGATGTGTTCATGTTAGTTTGAGTGACTTAGAACATCTGGAGAGATTGAGGAAGTCTTTATGAACAAACTGGTTGACTAATACTCCTATGATTCTGAGATACTTGGTATCTTAAAGGATGTTTTTATCATAGTCATTAAACAGGATTCCAGTTACAGTGACATTGGAAAAAAAGAATGAAAATAAACTGCAGCCTTCTGTATAAAAAYTTGTAAAATAGCTATATTACTTATGTGGTGACATTGTATGTGCATCTTTACCTGATCCCCAGAGATACTGCCTTTGAAACTGTATTTAATATTTTAGTCTTCTCAGCCACATCAACAGCTGTTGTTTTAAAGTCTCTTTCCTCTAGGTATGAAAGCTGTCCATATTCTATCACTGTCTAAAATTGTCAAAAATGCCTGAGTGATTTTTAAACCTAGCCCATTCTCTTTGGCAGAAGCAATGCAGATATGGAAGTGCATATAAAGTAGTGTCTGATATRTAAGAACTACTGAAGAAGTTCATCTTTATGTAAATATAACCTCATTAGTAGTGCCAAAGCCAGTGTGGATATATGTTAATTTACTGGCTGTGGCTTCTGTGTTTCAGTGGCACATATTTTCAGAGCTTGGTTAGCAGTTATTAAAGAACTTAATAATCTCATTCACGAAAGTAGCAAAATATGTGCTTGGTTTTTTCCATTTTCAAGGGTGCTCTTGGAAGCCCAGGTGTGATGGTCAGCACYTGGGGCTTTTCTGTTCACAGCTGTGTCCTGTTGCTCTGAAAAGGGGCTCTGATAGATAAAGTGCCTACAGCTGGGGAGGTGATAATGAGCCCTAGGATATATAGCAGTGTGAGCTRAAGGACTTCCAGTCCTGGAGCAGAGAAGAGGTGGCTGTGTGTCAGTGAGTATGGGGAAAAATTATGTATAAACTCCCTGGTTTTATTCTTAGGTGCTTCAAGGACATAGGGGGAAACTAGCATTATTGCTAATTTTGTCTACTACATCTTTATTTGGATAAAATGTGGGCTTTCTCAAACTTGTGGCTGGCTCAGTGTTCTCTTTCAGGGTACTTAACTTTAAACGCAATTTTGCTTCTGTTGGCTTTGGTGAAGCTTCAGCATGAACTTTAAGTTTGTAATGTTGGTGAGATTTCTTGGGAAGATTTCAYGGGCCTGTAGAGGTGTGTGTAGGATACATTACAATGTGTAAACACAGCATAGGCTGAGTCTGTGAGTGCCCTGCGGCAGAAATGGGCAGCAAAGTAAAAGTCTCCAAACTGAATTCTTTTTGGGGACATGACCTTTATGCTTTGGAGCTAGGTAGTGCAAACTGGCCCTGTTCCTAGTTCTGTTTTGCTGTTGTTTTAGCTGTTACCCTTGCAGAAGTGCCGGCACACGCCTTCCTGTGGGATAGCAAATTGCACTGCTAACTTTGTATAAGAAGTGTATTGTTCTTGACTTGGAAATCATAGAAATGGATAGGCTGGTCATTGGAAGGAAGACCTGTTGAAGTATGAGAAATTTTGCTGCAAGTTCCTGAAGCTCTTCTCTCTTCAAGAGCTTGTTCTGTCTCAGGTTGTGAAGCGCTGTTTTCTTCCATGTCAGTTGGGTTGTCAATTATGTTGAGCATAAAGTACATTCTTAAGGGCTCTTTTCAGGTTTCTGACTGAATAAAAGGAATAAGGAGGAGTTTTGGCCTCAGCTCCTACTAAAAAGCAGAGGAGATTTGTAGGCAAGATGTCCCAGAATGCTTGYTGAAAAGAGATTATGGAGGGTTTATTTATATTGGATACCCAGTACAGTCTGAAATTGATTCTGTCTGAAATTGCAACTCTGGAAGATAAGAGACAGGTGGTGTTGAGGTGGGTTTTGTTTATTTGTTCGTTTTCTTTTGAACAGAGAAGGTTAGATAGGTAGCACAATGTGGAAGGGCTATCACCTGCCATTTTAAATAGAGATTAAAACTATTTCTTCAAGTTTAGTTTGTCTARAAGTCCACTTAAATTCTTATTCTCTATTTAGTGGGATATCTACTATGCAGTTGCTTCAGTGAGTACCAGTGGTTTTGAGCTTCTTTCTTCATGACACAGTATCTGCTATATGCACCCATCTGAGTTAGTTCCTGTATTGTCACTTGGTTTTGCCCTACTCTAGATTGACCTCTATTAAAGTAGTATAATGATAATGTATCTGAGAAGAACTACTTGGAAYAAGAGAGAATAGTATGGTTTCCTAACTGAATTTTGATACTATTCTACTTAATAACTTGGAAACATAGTGCTGTTAGTAATATTAATATTTTGGGGGTTTTATAGATATTTAGGTTTTGTATATGTTTTTTCAATTCACATTKTAAGTCTTGTACTCAGGTTAGGTTTTTATTCTAGAACAAGCCTCAAAGGTCTTTTTTCCTAGGTGCAATATTTTTTAATGCTTATTGCTTTGCTTATTGAAGATTAATGTATGTATTCATAATTATTGAATAAAAAGTCCAGGGAATTAAATTTGACAGCATAGAAAGGTAGTGAATTATGAAAACAAATGCAGTGGGTTTTATATATCTTAATATTAGAAGGGCCAAGGTTAATTATGGGAAAAATAAACATTCATATTGTTAGCTACCTACCTGCACAAACTTCCGATTCTTGGTGGGAGTTGGATGAAAATTATATCCTACCTCTGCATTCAACATTTTCTGATCATGTCATACTTTTCTTATTTTAACAGTCTTGGGAAGCAAACTTTATATTTCATCAATAGGCCCCTCTGTCCTTTTTTCCTCAGCATGTCAGTCACAGTTTCTTTTTCAGTACATATGCTAACCGTGTCTGCAGATGTTCCCTTTTAGCCATCCCAGAATTGTCTGGACCAGCTGTATTCAGCTGTGGGAAGGCAAACTTTAGCACAAGGCTGCTGACCCTGAGCAGAGCAAAGCAACCTTCCCTGAGCTCTTCTCTGCTGTGGCACTCCAAAATCTCCTGGGAATCAGTGAGGATTTCCCTTGCCTAAAGACGATGCGTTCAGTAGTAAGCTAATCCGTGTGGTTGATATCAATTTGTTGTTCTGTCAACAATGTTATGTCTTGGCTGATGAAACTGAAGCTGTTTTCTACCTAGCCAAGTCCACAATCTTAGTGTAAAAGTTTTGRGTGACAGAACAGAGCTACTATAATTTTTAAATTCAGCCTGAATGGTTGCATAAATCTTCCTGTCCTTACACTTCATCCAGAAGTTTTTAAGTCGTGGCTGAACTTATGTTATAAAACGTGTTTATGTACAGTTAGATCATGTTTTCATGGTTCTTTTGATTAAAATGTCTCTTCTATAGTTTTCAAAAACTGTGCTGCTCTTGGTAAGAGTGACTTTGCTGTAATACTGTTTTGAGTAATTTGATTCACCGGCGCTTTGAGTATGAAGTTAAAAATACATATGCAACAAATGCACTAATATTTTTTTTCTGTTTTTCCTTTCTTTTACGCAGGCATTGRAATTTTCTTCTATAGAGAAGGTAGACAATGTTCTGACTTTGTTACTGAAAAGCAAAATATCTACTTATGAATTCATCCCATGCCAAAGTGAAGAAGAGCAGCATCAACAATCTAGTGAGTCACTTGTTCTATGCCTTGATTTTTATTACTGATGCCATGGTTATAAATGTTAATAAGACAATCTTTAAGTATTGAAAGCCTCTAGTGAAATGGAAGAATCCACTATAAAGACAACATAAGTAGGAAAAATGGGAAAAAGAATTCTGCAAATCATTACRTTGAAGTTGCTTCGTGACTCAGTACTATCTATTTATACTTGTCTGGATTTTTGATCAGCTTTGGATTAACTGCAAATTAACAGCTTTACAGCTGAGCAAATTTATATGTGTGGAGCAAATGGGTAATACGAGTCTTGTTGAGATGCCTTCACATGATATGTTTTTTACTAATTGCTCTTCTGCAATGCAGTTTAAACTCCACTTTTCCAAGTCTGAAATCTGAAAGATTTCTCTGCCTAAAGAGAATAGATGGCTTTTGGTCTTAGAACAACACTAAACTCTTCCAGTTACTTTTAGTACCTATGCACTTTATAGGTTTCATTACTTCTGGCAAAAAAAAAGATGATTTTATTATTTTTAATTTTTAAAAGGAGGCTTCCCAGTGAGTTAAAATAGGGTTTCTCTATAAAGTAGACCCCTTATATGCACTGTTCAGTCATGCATCAACAGAAGCTACTTTTAGTACCAAATACAGGGCTGTGGTTGTATTCATTAACCACTTACAGGGATTTAAACTGGTTTGCAATAAACCAAGAGTGTGGTTTATTGGCTTGGTTATTTATTTGGTGTGGTTATTTAGCTGGTGTTTCAAAAGCATCATTATTATTATTATTATTCCAAATATATATTAAACCTCACCTTTTCTAAGAAACTTTTGGGGAAAAACAATACTCCAGAAAATGAGTTTCCCTTTAAAAATGCTTGAGAAAGATGTGTTTGAAATGTTGCTTGACCTCTGTTTTGTGTAGCTGGACTGTGGTTTTGGGAGAAAAATAAGCTATCTACAATGAAGTACAACATATAACCAAACACAAACAAGTTCTGAAAATAGTCTACTGTGGTTGCTATCATGTTTCCTTTTCTCTTCTTTGTTGATGCAATTCACTCTTCTGTATTAGATAAACACGATTCAACTTGTAATGTGAAAATGAGCTTAAATGTCAGTTAGTGGAAGCAAATAAATGAGGCACCTGTCCTTGACACTTTCCTGTGCGAGACTGCAAGATGAGGGTGGATTAGATACATTCAAGAATCTTTCCCAATCTGAGATGTTAGTTGATGAGCAAAAGATTTTCACTTCTTTCGTAACTGGTACATCTAGTCATGTTTTTGAACATAGAGAATAATAACTAGCCTGCTGTACCCACAAAAAAGGCCTCTATAGTTCAAGAGCAAGTTGACTGCTTGAGCCATGTAGTGACCTTAAAATCAACTGGCTTGATGTATGGCCTGAAAAGAAGGTAGGGAGTTAGATGCTCAGATTCTTCATGAAGGAAAGATGTGTTTGTAGAGCTGGAAGCACTCAGAATGTGGGAGGCTTAGCCTGTGGTCTCTCTTCTGCCTGGAAGGTATATAAACATGTGTCTTTGACTCCCATAAAAATATCCCAAACAGGCATTAGATTTGTTCAGGGGAGAGTGAGAGGAGGTCAAGCTTTCAGCATGAGGCCTAGATAAGAGAAAGCTTTCTCTGTATTGTTCTACATTGATGCTTTAGTTTAACTTTCTCACTGGCACATCAAGGTACAGCTGATAAACTGCTGCACTTGAAAGATCTCAAAATGACCTCTAAGAGAACCAAGAATGAAGAACTTGGGATTAATTTTATTGGATAACTAATGAATTGCGTGGTTTGATTTCTCATAAGGTGTGCAGCTGTGTGGTTAAAAACTTGGCAGTGTCAAACTAAATATAAAATGCAGTATGATGCTTTCTTATACTGATAGAAGTTTAAATCAAAACATCATGAGATCCATGTTTGCTTATATAATTTTTGGGAGCCACTTCCATCCCCAAAATGGCTGTTCAATATTTTAGTATGATAATGCAATACTCGTGAGCAGTCAGTGGCTGGCAAAGTCAAGATAAATGTCAAAGGTGCAAAAGGTTAACTCTGATACAGATGAGAAAGCTAAATGCAGACTGGATAGAARCCACTGGAAAATACTGTGTTTAACAACAGCATTAACAGAGAGACAGAGCCAAGGCTTGCCTGGGATTTTTAGTGGTGCTGTCATCCCTTGTGGAAGAATGTCCCTAAAGGTGAAAATACTTTCTAAAATATTCAAAACACTTCATACTGATTTGATTTCAGGGTGTATTTTATGTAAATTATTCCTTTATATTCTAGTAATAGAATCCAGGCAAAGCATACTAACAAATCCAAACTYGTATTTCACAATACTTCTTGAGAAATATTTTTCTTCTTGGAAAGCTCTGATTCTGCTCATGAATCCTCAGATTTGGGAATTCTTGTTGCATTGACTCCTGTCCAAGAAATAACAATTTACTTGAGGAAAACCTGATTCATTTTCCACTATTCATTAATTTTCTTTTTCTACAAATCGTCTATTACTATTTCTGTAATTAAACTCAGCTATTGATGCTTATGAAAAGTTCTGAACTAGCTTTCTATAAAACACTGCTTTTTGTCACCTAAAACTGCTAGAAACGTAGCAAATCCTATCCTGATTTCTGTAATTCTTTTTTCCAAGTTGAAACATCTGTCCCAGCTGGGTATTCAGCTGCTAGCAAAATAATTGGCGGGGGGGAGAGAAATGTTGGTATTGGCACTGTAGAAATCATGTTAGGTGCCTATTTAAATTGCTAAAAAAAAGAAAATAATCTCCTGTTTCAATAATCTGAGAAATGAAAGAAGGATGTCTTACAAGATGTGCAGAAATATCACTGCAGGCTGCTCTGTTTCCTTACTGCAATTTTATGAAAATTCCCGCAGGCTAAGACAATGCTACAGTACAGTAATATTAGATTTTATGCTCTGTTTTATAGCTAAGGTTTTACAGAATTCTCTGCAGAGGAGAGAAGGGATTATGACAGGATAAAACATACNAAAAAAAACAAACCAAAAGAACAGCAATTCCCTCTTAACCTTGTCTATGTCAAATAAAACTTTAATTAAAAGCAAGCACTGGCCACAATGTTAGTTGAAAGATGAAGAAGCTGCCTTAAAGCACTCAAAAATATGCCCCTTGAGGATTTTCTCTTTAACCTTCCTCCCAGCTTGTGACCATCAGCTAACCAGTTCTTAGTGCAGGTGCCAAACAGCCAATATTTTCTCTATCAGCATTCTCYGTTGAAGGATGATACTGAGTAAAAGCTGTTCACTTGCCATCACCCTCATAACTACTGCTTTTGCTCAGTTCTATATAGTTAGCTGAAATACCAGTTTCACAGCTGTCAAAATTTCCAGCAATTTTCACCAATGCAGTGTGACAAACTTGCTACTTCAGGAATGGTGTTTTCTGCCTGAAGCATATGGGCTTTCAAATCGTTGCACACTCTTCCTACTTTGTATAATACAAAACTTCATTTAAAAAAGTTAAGCATGGCATGATGGAATTTTGTTTACAGCAGAACATCGAATTTATCTTAAGAGCTCACGTAACGTTGAGAATTGGCAATTAAGGAATGGTTATAATTTAAAAAGCAAACACAAATAGATGTCATAGTGGGTTTTTGTTACCTGTTATTTTGACCAATAATTATCAAATTGTACCCAAAACAATGGTTGGTTTCTGCTGTAGATCCTGATGGACAGAGGTATGTTCTTCACCTTCTTTGACTTGGGAGGGATTCAAACAGTTAGGGGTTTCTCTTGTCAGAATGAGGGCAAAAAGAAAGATCTGGGGTTTCAATCATCTCTTTTGAGGTCAATTAACCTTTCTATATTTCTTAATTAAGTATATAGTTGGGGGAGAAATTTCTGAGAGGCCATATCTAACAACATCTTTTTCCCCTCATGGAAGGGAAAGCCTTCATGGAAGGCAAAGCTATTTGCTTATATTACTAGCTAATTATTATTAGCTATTAATATACTGGTACCAGAGCTGCATACAGAAATGGTCATTGAATGTTGTCTCTGCTKCTGGTTTAGCATTTGCCAAGACAGCAGCCATACAGAGGTGGCCTGAAGGTTCAATGCTTTGTGGGCTTTTATCAGCAAGATGTGGAGTGTTTGGCCCTTGAATTTTGCATCCTACTTTGTGTACGTGCAGGGTGCTGCCATCTGTGTGCCTGAAAAGGTTTCAGCAGTCTGAGTGTTGAAAGCTGTCTGAAGTTAGTGGAGTTCAGTTATCTCATGATCATCTGATGGTCCTCACAATTACCTTCTGCTTTGTGTCACAATTTGATGCCACCAGACTTCAGTTTTCATGAGAAACTGAAGAAACTAAAACAGTCTGTTTGAACCACTTCCTTCCTTTTTGGGTATTATGTGAAAGACCTCACTACACCACCAGTGTTGCTTTTAAAGTTTTCATGCTTGAAAACAGCCTTTTTTTTTTTTTTTTTAGCTATATTGCTACAAGGAGTAATATAAAAAAATTGGTTTAGGAGTTTGTTTTTTTTTTTGCCATCTTCCATGGCTAGCTGAGGTATTTAATTTGTTAATGATATAGTTTCTTGTAACATTCAAAGTATGTAAGTGTWGGAGTCCTGCTTGAATATCAAACTCAGGGTGAGAGGGCTTGAGTGGTGACCAGAGAAAACAGCTCAAGTGCAAGGAGATGAAGGGATTTTGGAATACTTCTGGTTTGTGTTACGTTAAAAATGCAGGTATGTGCCTGCCTAGAGCAGGCTTATGAATACCATCTGCTGTTCTTCTATTTACATTGGTGAAGAAATCCGAGCATCCAGTCCATTGGTAATATAGACTTGATTGCCCTTTCAGATTTCTAACCAATTCTTTTGGATTTCATTAGTGTGAGTGGAAATTCATTAGGAGCATGCTATTAATGCTGTGTTAAGAYTCTTTTTACTGACTGTATTTGATCTTCTAACGTCTCCTAATAGGGTGAAAACTATTGAGAAAAGTTTCTAAAATTTACTCTTCTTTAAAATTACTGCTCAACACCTATTGCATTGCTGGAATTGAAAAAAAAAAATAAATAGCAAAACTCACAAGTAGTAAGAAAAGCAGTTTGATGATTTGTGGAAGTTCTTTTTTTTTTTTTTGATATTAGCGTAGGTTAGGACACTTTTTAAAAGATAATACTATTTTTCCCTACTTGTAGCACCTACTTGTATCAAAAACCTTAGCTGCCATGCAGTTTTGAAATTGCGTGTTGTAGCCCAAAGGATTTTTAGGCACACTGCAAACACAAGGGACTACAAGCTACAACACATACCCTTGTTGATGGAAGCTCAACCTGCCAAGGCTTCTAAAACGAGTGACTTGATTTACACAGGTACTGTGTATTTATAGTTTCTTGATTAGATTTTTCATTGCCTGATGGAAATAAAAGGCAACACTCAGTTCRTTTAAAAATCAGTTTAGGGTTGTTAATGGCACTTTTGAGTGAAATGTAGCCCACTCAAATACCTGTGTCAAAATAATATTGGAGTGGGGTAGTGGTGCGATATTCTTTGTCCAAAAAACAGTCATGAATTGTCCTAATATTTTTTTTCTCAGTCAGTACTTAGCTATGACTATTCCAAAAACTGCCCTTATTCCTTATAT
>NW_026624036.1:99759-155029 GCF_030028575.1 Malurus melanocephalus
CTAGAATGAGTGACAGTGATGCTGAAACCCAGTTTCTCAGGTGACATTGTGACCTAGAAGCAAGTTAAATATGTTTTCTTCACCAGACGAACTAATAGGAATGTTAATAAGTTTTCTGTAATGTGAAGTCTGRCTTTATGAGTTTCTTGTAGCTTTTTGTAAGAGTCAGCAAACCTGGTTAAGTCGATAACTGGGCATGGATGAATAACTGAGCAAAACCAGGAGGCAGGCAATTTGGAAAAATCTTTTTTTGCTAGTGATACAAAATATTCAAGATAGTAWGGGGAAGGGCTAATGGAAGGGGAAATGGGAGATTTAATAATTATCCTAATAATTATCCTAGAATATCATTTAATAATTAGATGATATTCATTACTGGTAAAACCAAAGTGATGCAAGTGAAAAAAAGCTGTCCTATGTTATCATCCAAAACGAGAGGATTTGAGCAGGCTATTAATGCTGAGGAATGAGACCACGCAGTTCCATGATAACATCAACTTGTTGCTAGGCAGCAGATCAAAAAGCTAATGAAATACTAGGAATTATTAGAAAATGAACMGAGAACAAAATAGGACATAATTATGGCAATGCATAAATTACATGGCTCACCCAAAAGTTGAGTATCATGTGCAGCTCTTCTCCTGTCATCTCAAAATAGTTACATTAAAGCTGAGAAAGGCTGAGGAGAGAGCAGTGTGTGTGGCAGAGTTGGTTCTCTATAGGGCCAAATTAACTAGACTGGAGCTCTTCAAGAAAGAAAATCTGGGAATGAGTATATGACCAGAAGTGTGTAGCTGATTTATATGCAAATTGGTACACAGCAAACCACCAGTGATCAGTAAATATAGTATGAAGGCAGAGAGAAGTATTGGTTATGCTTGAACTCTTTTTCTTTATTTTTGTTTGTTGTGACTTGTGGTCACTCATAGAGTTAAAATACAGGATGATCCTGAAATTATAATCTGACTGTTTTTACAGTTTTCCAATGTAAAAATAGTTTGTGATAGAATTAATACCGTGTTATTTCAGATAAATCCTAAAAACTGTTATCTAATACATTCATCTTTTCATTTTCTAATTTTTCATTACAGGAATAAGTAAATTTTTCCAAGTCTCTGGTTGTCACATGAATTTTCAGAAATGGTTTTTAGCATCAAAACATAACATCATAAACCTGTAAAAATACCCTGCTCAAAAATATTCCACCTAAGCAAAAGCATGTTTTGGCTGTAGAATTTTCTTCCCTTTACAAGAAATCTTAATTCTCAATAGAACTAAAGTGCTTTAACATCCCTCTGTCAGGGAGAAAAAAAAAAAAAAATTTATCACTTACATTAAAGGATCCTTTATTGATATGTGTATAGGAACTGTAAAACTGTTAAATGGGAAAATAATTCTTTGAGTGTTAGTTCAATATTGGCAGCTTGATAACTGTGATTCCACAGCACTAAAATTCAAAAGACTTTTCTAGAAGGTGTTCTATAAAATCAAAACTTTTGTTTATTCAGACTTTGTTTCTATTATACAGATATCCATTTGGAAGAATTTCCCACCCTACTTCACTGTGCAGCCAGATTTGGGTTAAAGAACCTTGCAACATTTCTGCTCAGCTGTCCTGAGGCCACACGGGCTTGCAAAATAACGAATAAATATGGAGATGATCCAGAARGCATCGCGAGGAAACACGGGCACAAGGAGCTAAGAAAATTAATCCAAGAATTGTCAGTAAGTCCATACGCTTTCCTCATGTCATCTACAACCAGGGAACTATGATGTTGCACTACTGAGATCCCATAGTACCRCTTCTTGTACAGACTAAAAGTTGYAGTCCTTCTGTCTGAAAATATTGTYGTACCCTGTCTCGGAAAGAGGGGTTAAAATGGGGTAAATTTGCTTTCTTTGTGCASTGCCCTAATGGAAATCAGAGCTTTTTTGCTGCTTGGTTTTTAGGCGTGTAATGGAAAGGAGAAAAGTGAGCCAGAAATACCTTACGTGGCCTGCTTAGATTGGTGCTTTCAGCACCCAAACAATGGTTGTATTGGAAGTAGTCTAGACCAGCTGTCTAGAGTAGGAGATAAAGACTTCTTTAAAAGGGACTATGAACTCTCAGTTTTTATGAACTTGCTGCCATTCTTCACTGTTCAAAAAAGAGTTCTTTCTCTGYCTTGGCTGTTCATGCCACTGTGAAGGAAGGGTAAMTTTTACCATGGAGTAAATCTTTCTTCAACTAGGTATGCAAGAGGGGTTTGAGGCAATATTGCCTTTTCACATGAAAGGTAATAGTAAAATAAGGGTCTCTGCGTAGTTTTACCATGCAAATTATTGCAAATAAAACCTAGCAGAATTTCAGTAAAAGAACAATGTACCATAGTAACATTTGAGAGCTTTAACCTATTTTAACCCATTTTTTGTGCTAAGTGTAGTATGTACAGTATGTGTCTACAGCTTTTGATACTGCAATTGAGATCARATGTAACTGAGTAAAATATTATCCTCTTTACCATCCAGCATAAAAGTGTCCACCAAACTGTGCTGTCTTCCTGGATCACCATGTCCGTAATTTCATATTTAACAATTTCTAAGTGCCTCAGTTGTCTCACAGTCACCCTTGCACTGGTCAGAAACCTCCTGYCAATAGCAGTCTGATGTGTAAAGTCAGGCTTTTCAGTTCTTGGAGTTAACTAGTTTGGCTTGAAGAGGATGGAACTGTATTTCCTAACCTCCCTATCCATATATCTGGCTAGGCGCTGTCTTTGTATGGTCAGATTCTCCCAGYAGAGCTGTGCGTGAAAGATTGGTAAGAAGAGGCAGAATATGAATAAGGTGATACCTAACTCTTGGTGAAATACCTTGATTTCTTTTCTAATATGGTCACATGAGATGAAGGGTTGAAATATGATTGGAAAACCATATTGAGAATATGGTTTGTGTTGATAATTTTTCATGTTTAATGATAATGATTAATGTCCATAGGACATTTATTATTTATACTAGTGTTGTAGAAACTCAACTTACRTGACTGTTGTGCACTGTACATGGAACTGGAAGCTTCAGAAAATGGGTAATTTTGGTTTTTATCCTAATGAACTCAAGCTCTGTGATTTGGAGCTTCTGCAGGAGAAGACATAAACACAGATAGTGCAGATAGACTCAGCTGATGTACAGTGAGAGAGTGCTTTGCACTTCTACAATCTTTTTATATTTTAAGATACTTCATCAGAGATGGAAGGCAGTGCTTTTGAGCGTGATATATTTCACTCTAAAAAGTGTGTAAAGTGTGCACATACCTCTGGTTAGCTTTTCTCTATTAGTAAGGTGATTAATTGTCCTAGTAAAGTCTTAAGTATAAATTTTTCAGACTGAAACATGCATTTAAAATGGCAACTGAGTTCTACAATTCAATTTTTCCTTAAAACCCTTATTTCATGGTACATACAAGTTATTGTTTGCATGTAGACAGTTATCAGTAATTGTTCTCTGCTTTCCCAAGTGTGAATACTTACATTTGTATTCAGTGCTGAAGTAAAAAACTACTCTATGAACATGGTAGAAGTGTGTAGTCTGGTTGGGATGTGCAGTTGTACTATCTGTTTTCAGTTGAATCTAATGGTGTGGCTTACTAAAGCAGCACAAGTAAAAATCYGAGTGTGTTTCAGTTCTGCCAAATGTGTAATATGATATTATAGAAATGTTAGCTCTAACCACTGGAAGAAAAATGGCTTATTTGTGTCCCCTGTAATAGTGCACTTAAGAACAAAAACACTTGCTGTACTTTTGTAATTGATGGGGATGTGGAAAAGAAATACTTTCATGTCTCTGAGCCAAGAAGAATTTAGTTTGTTCCTGGAACTTCCCATTACAGCTGTAGGATTGAAATTCCTTATTATTACAATGGAAGTACTTTTACACTTGGCCTACCTCTCGCTGTTTTAAAAGTGTTACTTGTGTTTGGCTGTTCCTTTAATGAATAGCCCCAAAATATTGACCATAATTCATTGCTTCTATCTTAAAGAGCAGTAGGGTTCCAGAAAAATGAATGCATTAAAACATGCATTAAATTTGTTGAAAATCCTGAATAATAKCTTTCATTTCCTGGAGAAAGACCAGAAAAACCCAAAAGTGTTGTTTTGGGCTGCAGAATTCTTAGGTGGGTAAGAATTCCCTGAGATGATCAGAGAGGGAGCATCAAAAGATCAAGTGTCAACAACTCAACTACTATTTCTGCCTTCAAGCACAGGGTGRTTTTGGTGTCTGCTGAGCAGATCAGTGCTCAGGGCTTTTAGATGCTGCAGCTTTGCTGGTAAGGCCCTTGAGCCCCCTGCCCAGCAGCCTTAGTGGRAAGGTGCTCATGGCTCTATTGGCAGAAGTGAGCCACAGGAGCTGGCTGTTTTGCACGCTGGGTCACCTGAATGACACAAGTTCTCTGTCCTTGCTTAAAAGAAAAACTTCTTTTCTGAAATTGGACACTGCCAATGTTGATGTAGGGAGTGTTACAGCCACAGCAGACAGATCTGGAGTGCCTGSTGGGTATGCTGGGAACTGACCTCCTGATGTGCCAAAGCAAAGCCCAAGGGAATGATCCCACATCATTAGGCATGTTTCGCAGCTATATTAATGCAGAAGGAAGAGATTTTTCTGCTTTTAGTGCCAGTGTTAAGTACAGGATCATTAAATGCTGAAACCTCACTCCCGTTAGCATCCTGTAGATATCTGTGCTTCCACCAGTGGTAGTGTCTGCCTTTTCTGCCAGAAATCCTGCATTTCAAACACTCCTTGAAATTGTCTTGTCTAGAGAGGGAACAATGCTTGAGTGATTTGTATTAAAGGTACTAAATTGGTGAAATTGTGTCTGAAGGGGTYGTTAGTGGGGATTATAATGAAAACTCAGTTTCAAATCTGCCAGCAGTTTATTAGGTTTTTTGKTTTTTTTKKTTTTTTTGCATTTTAGCACAAAACCACCTCAATGGGCATTCATTTCTAATTTCTGCGTGTTTCATTATAGTTTCGATGAAGTAATTCTCTCTTCTGTAGCATAAAAGAAGGATATCACTTAACAGTCTGCKATAACATCCTGAATTGTTAAGTCTTCTGCTTTTTATTCCTCTATACCTTTAAGTATTTCAATGTTTTCCACAATTGCTTTTAGGCTGTGCTGCTTGAATTGAGTGTGTCAATTTAAAACTAGTGAGAGATATTTGGTGGAATACTGACAGAAATCACTGTCTCAGTATCTCTGAGCTTTTTGAGGCTCAATTGGTTCAGCTGATGCTCAAATGCCAGTAAGAAATGCTTTCCATTTAAAGGTCAAAGCATGTCTGCAGTCAGCTGTTACAGTACCCAGGACAGGTAATACCTTGTTCAGTCACAGTAGTTTTTTGAGGTATCAGAACTGTGTTTCAGATGTATGCCTTCTCTCTGTGCTCTGTCCCTGAAAGCTGCTTTGACACTAGCTTGTTCTTCTTGCTGCCAGCTGTGGCTTTCTAAGTCTATGTAAAAATTCTACCTYCAGATTATAAAGAAATCACTTAAATTATGTTCTTAACTAGCACACAAATGAAGACTTTAAAAAAGAATGCTTAGAAATCTTCTCTCATCTAGTTGAGTAATGAGGGGAGTATGTTCTATTTGTGACCTGACCATTTTAAATTGGAGGTCACACTGGTGGCCTGTTTAGGCATTTATGCTTTGGCTTGGGAGTAATTCTTTGTTCCGGCACTTTGGGTTTCTATTTTCTCCCTTTTAATAAGAGCTGTGGAGCTGAATGTGTCAYAGTTAGGAAGATTACTGTGTACCACTGTAGTATATATCACAGGTTCTAAAAAAAACTAACAATTCAAAAAGCATTTTATTGGTTGGTCAATGCAAATAACTTCTGATTGCTGGCTTCAGCCTTTAAAGCAGATTCCTAGGGGTGACATAAATGCTATTTAAATATAAAAATTGAAACAGTCATTTCATGTTGTCACCACACATTTGAGAGAGRACAAATTAATTTTTATTTTTAAAATACCTTCTGACATTTYAGAATTGTTTACCAGAAGTCCATGGCAGAAAATGCAGGTTAATTGAACTTTTTTTAACCTGCCCTGTAGCCAGGCCTGTAACAATCTGCAGCAGAACAGGAGACTGTTAAAAAAGTCTTCTTCCTCTGCCACTAGCAAAACTGTCTGGATTTCTTCTTTAACATAATTTTCTGTCTGCCTGCTTCAGGCATCCCTTAGGCAGCTATTGAAAATATAATAGGCATTTAATTCTGTACCTATTGGTGGAAATTCCTTTATAATGGCACAGACTGAGATGGCCCTGCATGGCTGTTGACAAGAAGCTTGTTTTCTTTCCAGAAGGGAAAGTTACAGCAATTCTTTCTGACTCTTTTGAAGTGCATCCTGCAAAGTCTAGATCCGTAGTTCTGGAGTTCACTGCTATTAGAAGTTCTCTCAGAGGCAGAAAGAAACACAATCTTACAGCTGGTCCTAATTTTCACTCASAGCCTGTTTTATGGAAGATGTATGTTTTAGATAGCGGGAGAGGGAGGAAAGAAGATTTTTTTTCCCTGAAATGCCAAGCTATATTTTTATAAATCATAGCAAACTGAAAGGACAGGCAGAAATGTAGGTTGAGAAGTAATTCATCATTGTACACCTCTCCCCTCTCATCTCTTACTTTGAAGTGCATGGCTGAACCAGAATAGAGAATCTCTTGAAGTATCTTCAGCTTGATGAAATAGARAACAGTCTACAAAAACAGGGTATTATGGAAATTGAGGGTGCTTTTTCTCTCAGTTGTTTTATGTGAGAAACATGTCACTTGGCTTTGTAGCTTCTATTGCCAAATGATAGTAAATCTTTAGACTGCAGGAATCCCTCAACAAGGATTCTCATAATTTGCTGGGGAGCTCTAGAAGCTCATCACAAATCAGCATTTTCCGAGCACAGAAAGATTCTTCCATTTATGTTTAGCTTTGTGTTTCTGTAAAAGGCTRTAAAATGTGTCAGAGCTCCTCAGCAAGAAACAGATTTTTACATCTGGTTGCAACATCTTCCTGAGCTATTAATTTTCTGCTGGGAAGGGGTCACATGTAGAAAGATGATGAATCATAAAGAGTTTTAAAATAATCTGATCGCTGTCAATATTTCTTTAATAACTTTAAATGCTATTGCAGTATTGCATTGGTCCATAGCTCATTATTTTCAAATATCTGGTAGAGTATGTGACAGRGAAGAGGATTAGTCTGGTTTCTGAAATTCCGTTTAATCCACCAGGGCGTCCTTGGTGAAACCAGCTGGGATTTAATTCTTGCCACAATATTTTAGTGCTCAGAAATGTMAATTAGATGCATTCTTTGGTACATTGGAACTTACCTAGCTGAAATGAATWAGTGACTGACTTATTCATCAATATTATTTGATTCTCTTTAGTGACTGGACATTCACAAATCAAGCTCTTAAAGGGAGGCTTCCCATAATCAGGTCTTGGTTTCAGATTYTGGAGAATTTATTTTACTAGGTGACAAGATTTCCCTTTTCCTTCTCATGTGTTCTCAGAGGGATGCGCTTCTTGTAATAACAACTTGCCAGCATATACTGCCTTTTGAGGTCAGGCAGTTTATGCTTTAGTGAAGAGATAAGGTACARACTGAGCACAGAAAATCTTGGCCTTCAAGGAGGAAAGGCTAGATTTTTCTTTTCTAAAAAACAGGCTATTATACTACACACATTTCCAGAGTTTCTGTATTGACTTTTATTCAGGCAAGAACCTTGCACCTTAACTGTGAGTACATCTCCTGTCAATAATTATGCATTTGGAAAAAGAATGATAAATGGAACTGCAGATTTGGAAACCTTACTTTTGTGTAAGATGCCTGTTGAAATTTGTGTGTAGTTTAGAATGAAAGAGAATGTTTTTTCCAAGTAATTGTCTTGTATTGCATCTTTTGATATTCTGTAATTATAGCAGTGGCGCAGTGAAAGTCAGTTATTTGCAATTCACCATTTCTAATAGCTTTTACAATTTTTAATAGGAACTTGAATACTAATGGAATTTCATGCAAAATGCTTGTGAATTAGAARTAGGGAAAATGCAAAAGGATTTTGTGATGATACCTCTGTTCTTAAATATATTTAGGATTGTAAAAGCTAAACCACAGATTTTCACTAGTTCTTCTGACTGTTTGTTTACTGGGTGACATCAGCAAAGATACTTGGCTTAAGGGGCCATTTGGGAAAGTGGGATGGGGAGTGTCCAGTTTTTCAGAAGTCCTGTGTAGCCTGAAAAGAGCCATTCTTATCATTCATCAACATTATCAAGCTCTGAATTTGAGTGTTTCAAAAACATTTGTCTAAGCAATTTATATTAATGAAAAATGCAAATGCAATACTTTATAGAAGAGAGAAAAAATAAGTGACCACCTTATGTTGCTGTAGAAATCAATGGCATGCCTATGTCAAATCTGGCCTCTGCTTCTATAAATAAGTGTGAAAATGAKAAGTTGAGGTAGATAAATACTCTGCACTAGCTTGAGGACATGTTAGAGGGTATATGGTAATGATATATAGAACAATGACTGTTTTCAAAGAAAATGAGCTGCTCCTGCCTAACCTCTCTGAGGGAAAATGAACAAATTGGACATGAAATACTGTTGTATATAAGGTGTCATTTTTCTGTTGTGCTTGTTAAGAAACTTCTGAAGCTAAAAGCATGGAAAGCTTGCAAAAGGCTAGAGATTTTTGTGTATAAGTTGGGAACTTTTAGCCACTGTGTAGTGTTTTTTCATTGTAAAGGTTCAAGTCCCCTACCCAGGTTACAAACCAGTTGTATGAAGTTAAGGAAGATGTTTTCCCAAGGAGAAGGTTCCCCACAGTTGTCCATTTAAACAATTGTTCCTTGCACCTTGCAATCAACCTTCCTGTGCTAACAATTTCAGCAACTGTATTGTCTGTGTTTGAGAGAGAAGACCTCCTCACTTGACATCTCAGAAGCCCTTACAATGCAAAGAGAAAAGTGAAATTATATAAAGTTGTCTGCTAGCCAGGTTRCTGCAGAAGGAAGGATTGCTGAAGTATTCTAATGGCAAGTCTAGAAGCAGGTTTTAAGTCTTGTCTCTGTCAGTTGAAGCAATTTGAAGGTGTATGTGTAGCTGTCAAGAAGTGGGTTTACCTTCACACAGGATGTGCTGTCAGCCTGATTATCTGGAAGATGCCCTTTGGCTGCCTCCCAGTGATCTGTGAGGAATCAAACATCTGTCATACCTTACAAGTTGTTGAGCACGAAGAAAGTGTATTAACAGTGCCTTTCTCCAGCCCTTCAGAAGGGAAAAAAAACCCCAGAATTTTTAAAAATACAAAAAAAAATGGCCACTACAGAGAACAAACAGTAATAAGGGTCTTTGAGCTTCATGGGGGCAAGTGAAGGAAAAGTAGAAAAGGTAAAGGGGCTATTAAAATTATTGTGGTAAATACAATCTGTGAGCCAAACCACATTTTGAGTGACTTTGTGACCTCTGAGGGAAGCATTTTGATCTCAGAGCCCTAAGAAAATCTAGGTGGAAAAGCAAGAATTAATGACTAAAGTTAGGTAAGAAGCTTGCTGAGTCCTGAGCAATCTGAGGCTTCAGAGCTCTGCACAGATCTAATAGTGATTTACTAGGCTTTGCTACAGCTGTAATTTATTGCTTAATTAAAAAAATTGTCTTAGAGGTCTACATCAATAGAATGACCATTAGGGAAAGGCATTTCTCAAACTAAGCCCRTTATATGGAAACTACTTAAGAATTTCTGCCCTGCATGGTGTTCCGTTTAACACCATCCTCCAAGGCCTCAATTTATAATTCTCTCTGAGGACCCTGCACAGAAGGCACACTCTTTATTTTGCCTTTGATTCTTCCTGCCCCMCATATGTTTTACAATAAATGATTCAGTATTTTATTGCCAGAGCTAGGGTGTCTAAATCATTTTCATTTCTTCTGTTTGATGAGAGCTTAAAAATGTTTTCTGTGTTCCCGCACTTGATCAAACTCAGAAAAACATGCAGCAGTTGAAATACAGATGTCTGCTTTTGTGGAAAAAAAAAAAATAAAGCCAATGTAACTGCTTATAGATTGCTTTATAATACATGTTGAATAAGCATCACAATCAGTCTGGTTGAAATTTATGCAGTTTATGCAACAGACACAGGCAGACCTTCTCAACCCCACAAGCCACATGCCAGAATCTTCATCTTCACATGTTGGAAGTTTGGTAGTTGTTCTTGGGCAGTTGTTAAAGGCTCCCCACAGCTCTTTCTTTGAAGATGAGGCACTTAAGTGGGTCTTAGCACTCTCTGATGATGCCAACCTTCAGAGCCACTTTGGCTTGATTTTACATGCTCCTGAGATTTTAGATTGTTTTGCTGTTCCTGTATGGCCTTGGGGCATGACCTGGGAGTTGTCCTTGAAATATTAGAGAACTGCTTAGGACCTGCAGTTGGCCACCTGTGGCATTCTGAATTCCAACTGAGTTCATCTGCAGTCAATAAATATGGCTTTCTAAGAAGCCCAAGAATAAAAKTAGGCAGAGTGGTTCCTGCCATATGGAATTCACTACCAAGTTCCCCTTGGGCTACTGAGGAAGACAAAAATCAGCATCTGTGCCACCATGGAAGTAACAGAGTTAGTGTGATTCCTAATTGGATCACTCAATCAAGCCTTCAAAGGTCTTTTTAATGAGATGTATTTTTTAAAAACACTGCCAGTTGATAGCATGTACTGTCTTRCATAAATGGGTCAAAGGATTGAACAAAAGTTTCCATGGAGACTTTAYATGACTGCAAGGTGCTTTCCAAATTAATTAAAGCCTTGTGTTGCAAGGAAAAGAGGCTTAAAGGTGACAGATTCTAGTACTGATRTATAGATCTGCAGTCAGTTCTGGCCGCTGTGTCCTAGGGACRCCTGTCATCACTGACAACACAATCAGTGAAGTTTTTAGCTATAAAAACTAGTGATTTTTATAGAATTCTTTCTCCTTCTCTTCATAGCAGTTAAACAAGACAGACCCAGGTGCAAGCCTGAGYTAATTGTGCACCTACAGAACAAGAAAAAAACCTTCTTCTGGAAAATCCAAAACACATAATTTCAGATTTTTGAAAGCATGATTTGAGCTCATTAGCKAGAACTGTTGGAGTCATTTTTTCTAGATTATTAATTAAAGAGTTGGAGGTTTATGTCCAACTTCTTTACCTTTTGTGCATATTAAATGCACCCATGTAATGGAGGGAGAAAAAGATGCTATGTCTTACTAGCTTTTTTGTAAACAAAATGAYGAAGAAGCAAGTTTGCATATCCAGTACAATAGAACTGCGTTGTGTTGTGTTTCATTAAATATGATGTCCATGTTTAGAGCTGGGGTGCTTGGTGAAACAGGCTTCTGTCAGACCCTTTGACTGTGAATCATTACTGAAGAACAAATAATGCAAGTTCCAGGAGACAAATGCAGCACTTTGTTCGAGCAGAACTTGAGTAGTAAAAAGGCTTCTTAGAGTTGAAAATCTGGTGAACAACTGGCTGAAGTTTTAACAGTGGTTCACCCTACATCTGCAAGCAATAGATGCCAGCAAAAATAGATTGTAGAAGTACATGAGCAGAGGCTGAGACCTTGGAAAAATGCAAAGCTGCTGTTGAACAAAAACATCCATTTCACAGAAATAACATATCCAGGCCATAAGTTAGCAAAACCATAGCTTTATAAGAGGTGGTAATTGAAACTATCTACCCCAGCAGAGGGGGGAAAAGTGAAAATATTTTGAACAAAAGATAAAAGGATTTGCACTTACTTGGAATTATTTTAATTTAGCTTTTTCCACCAGCAGCTGAAGATCACTGTTAGTGAAAATATAGGTTGAAATAAGGTATGGTGATCTAAGTAAAGATGCTAAAAGTGATCACTAAAGTGTCTGGAGTTYTGTGAGCRCCAAGGTCATACCATGTGGCACCTTGTTTGCATAAGCATGTGGTCAAAATTTGATTCCTGGGACATAAGTAACATGGCCACTTGCAAAAATAAGTGCCATTATTCCTAGCAAATGAGAAGTATGTCAGAATTTCAATAATTTAAAAAKATTAATATGCTTTTGAAAATCCTGTGTTCAATGAAGTGGATTGTAAAAGGCTTTTTTTTATTGCCTGCTGTTTTATTACAAGTCTATGAGGATTCTAGGGGAGGCTAGTTATGGATTTGTGGTCTGAAGACCATATGTGGCAGTTGGTTTTAAAAGAAAATAATTTTAAATGTATTGGTTTTCAAGTAAGTGAACCGTGTGATCTGCTTCAAACCCACTCCRTGGATGGTTTGTGGATAGTAGTAATGACAAAAGGACAAAGCAACAAAGGTTGCAGCTTTCCAGTTATTGTTGTAGTAAGTGTTTTTGCTATAGAAGTTGGAATTCTGCATTTTTTTAGTGGGATGAGACTGGAAACTTTTATTTCATCTAACAATATATAACAATTGACTATATTTGTGTTTACAAGAGTGAAAGGCCTTGCAGTTAGATACAAGTTTAAAAATTTGAGTGCTGCTATTTATTATGTTCATTCTTAAAAGGCTAGGAACAAATGATATTAAGAAGGAGCTGTATGTTAACAGGCTGTAGAAATCGATTTGGTTCTGTATGAAACACTGTAAGTTGTCAGAAATGCCTTACAGKGAGGGTGGTGGGGCACTGGAACAGGTTGCCAGAGACATTGTGGAATCCCTGGAAGTGTTCAAAGCCAGGCTGGATGAGTTTTTGAGAAACAGTCTAGTGGAAGGTGTCCCTGCCCACGACAGGCAGGTTGGAACAAGATGGTCTTTGAGGTCTTTTTCAACCCAAACCATTCTGTGATTCTCATGTGATTTACAAGGAATCACATGGACTATTCCATTTCTACTRTCTTGTTTAGTTAAGAAATTGATTGTAAGAGTTTTAATTGCCAAGAGACATCACTTAGTGATTCTTGTTTCAAACATTTGAATTTGTTATAACCTTAATAAGCTTATGAGTAATTTTTTGTATTCAGATTGTAATTTGACCTTTCTTTTATATTTTTATATTTCCATATCTAATACTTAATAGCTGGTAAATTTTATTGCATTCATTTTAATTCAGTTAACGTTGAAACGCTACTTGAATACTGTTTATTTGTTCAGATGGTAACTGTAGATTAATCCACACATTTTTCTGATTGGAGGAGTTTTTTTTTATGTTAGGCACAAAATTATTGTAATGGTCTTATCAGTGTTATTGATTCTGTTGGTACTACACCAAGCTCATAACATCATAGGACAGAAATGTCATTTAGAATGGCCCCTGAGTGAGTTGGAGAGTAAATATTTCCATGGTTATTGATGTCTTCAATTTTTATCTCAGCATTGAGAGGAAATATACGTGAACATCCCTATATCTAAATTGGTGTCAATAGTGTGATTTAACAAAGTTATTCCAGTCTTTGGCTCATAACATTTGCAATTCTGTTTTTAGCAAAACACTTTGTAATTTTAAAGATGTTCTTCATTTTATCCTTTGAGTGTTGCTTTAGATGTAATATTCACATATCAGTCTAGCTTGTATGGAAAAGTATATGGTGATCTTTCCTAGAGCTCAGATACATAGCTTTATGCATAAAAATGTGACATTATGAATAACAACTAGATATCTCACATTACAAAAATCTGCCAGTATTTGTCATCCTGTGCATCAATGGTTAATTGCTGAACTGCGTACTAAATTTTTAGCCCAGCTTCTGCCTCTTTGAAGCGTTGCATGTTCAGAGTATACTAATTATTTTAGGATTAAAGTTTGAAGTTTATTTGCTAAATGAAAAAGTTATGTAGATTAGACCCCCCTCTATTCCTCTCACCTTGAATGATCCACAAAAAATGGCTGGAAATCTAAGTTCAGAAATTCAAACAACATTGTAGCACCTGACACATTAAGATCACATATTATGTCTGGATRCAAAAGAAGGATAGACACAAATTACTTGAATCACAAATTTTACACGTGTTATTCCATATTTTTCCTGGCTGTAGCTACTGAGAGGACAGAATGTGAGAGCAATGCCTATGAGGCCATTTGTTCATAAGAAATGGGCCTACAGAATCTCAGCCTTCCAGGTATGTGCAARTTATCCAAGTAACCAAGGTTTGCTTTTTTTAACACCTTGTTGCTATTTGCGTTGTAAACCGCTGTTTTGACTTTTTCAATATCCATTCAGTTTATCAGTTTATTCACAACAACTGCATTTTGTCATGACTTTGTTCCATAGTTCCAAGCCCTCAATAAACAAGTGGTAATTCAGGTGCTTTCACTGTTATTTCTTCTTTGTCACTGCTTGTCTCAGTCAAAGTTATGCTCATTTTTCTCTTGATCGGGGTTGTGCAACAGTAATTAGGAAAAGGATGACACCTTTGGGTGCRTTAGATTTTATTTTCTATACAGAAATAATAGGGTGTTTTCCAGGGTCTGAGGAAAATAAAGGAGTAGGAGAAATTTTGTTGTATGGATGTGTAAATTTTTTATGTGTGTGAGTTCTTTGGTTAGTGCTACCTAAATTATGTATGCTAATAAAATGATGGTGTTTATATAAGATGYTGTTGTATTAATTATGTATGGCGTGGATATGCTAAGAAGGTGTACAGCTATTTTAGTCTATTGTTAATTTTCTCTGACTTAGCAGTGCTGACTGGTGGAATTGGAACACAACAGAGCTGTTGTTCAGCCTTGCATGTTCTTGTTTCACTTTGAGAAATGTTTTACACCTTTGCATTGGCAGAGTGTCAGTTTGAGACATGAGTCCTGACTTCTCCCTCTAATGCCCTCGGTGGGGTTCACAATATATCTAAATGATAATACCCTTGGAAAGTACCCCTGAAACAGCTTTTAGGTTTGGAAAAAAGGCAGCAAATCTGCCCTTTGGAAATGACAGATTACTCTGTCCAGTACTGCTTGTGTTGCTTATCAGCACACAAAAAGAGGARAAGAAGAAATAGCTGGAGCAGAGGTTGGAAGCTTCACCTGCCATTTTCAGTGATAGCAAGCTGCAGTGATCTGCTACCAGAACAACTATATTTCTGCCTGTTTGCCACACTTCAAGGAATATTAAGGCAGGAAGGGATTTGATGTTCAGATCACAGAGACCTGATAGTTTTTTTTCAACATGAGGTGCTTGACCTAGGCAGTTACCTAATTGGAGGGTAATGCAGGTTAGAGTATTATTGGTGAAGAGAAGAAAGCTCTTTGTATGACATATGCCATGTCTGTCTTTCTCTCTCTGTCTGTGGAGAGAAAAGCAGATACTGCTCTGAGAAAATAATGCAGCCAGCCTAGAAAAGGTGAAAAAAAGAAGGAGGGATTCTGAGGTTAATAGTGGTGGACACAGAGGGATAAGACCATTTTGTTCTCATTTTGTATGCTAGCAGAGGTGTTGTCAAAAATTTTGCAACTGAATGCATTCTCCAAGTGAATGATGTGTTCTACAAGAAAATGCTGAGAAAGATGARCCAACTTCATAGCAAAGGAGACATGACTGCTAAATTCAGAATTAAAATCCAGGTCTAGCTTGTTTTCTCGTAAGTTCATGCAAAAAAGTGTCCTCTTTACCAAAAATTCTTGGACCTTGTTGTAGACACACTTGCCCTTTTTTAATCATACTGCTCTTCCGAGTGAAATACATTGATTTCTAGGTAAAGAGCAGCTGTTCCACATACAGGTCTTGCAATTAAACTTCTGTATCTTCATCTCCTCACTTAATTTCTAAAGGGTACTAKGTTTATTCAGCTATCTCCAGCATGTTGTAGCTGGTGGTGCAAGGTGTTTCTRTGTGTTTAGGTGTGTACCCTGCACACTTCCTTTAAAAAAACTTGAGCTCTTACATGACAACACAGAAAATTAATTCTAAGCGCTATAGATAAACCTGCAATATTAAAAGCTGGMAGASAGGAAGAYATTGTTTGATAATCWGTATTTTTAGGTGCTTCCRAATCTTAGTTGTTCTGTAAGTCTAGAAGTAGATTGGAGATCGAGAGCTAGAGATGAATACACCTAAAATTACTTATGTAAGCTTCTGTTTGCAGATCAAATATATTCAAAAAGCRTACATGTGCAGGTGGGCTCAGAGAGATTAAAAGTTTCAAACTTCTAAGTGCGGTCTTAGGAAGGACTGAGGAAGTAACAACTTTTTACAGAATTCAAATTTATTTTGAAACTTAAGAAGTCTTGACACACTTTTGTGTTTTGGTGTATTTTGCCTGGTGCGATTTGCATTTGTACTTTTCCCTGCCACAAAGTCTGTGGACATGGGAGTGGTTTATGTATCTATAAAATGAGATACCACTGTGTATTGATAGTTTCAAAACATTTTATTGATTAATTATGTTAAATGTGCAGTCACAAAATTCACAACTTTATCMCAGGAACAAGTAACTTCAGTGACAACTGAGCTATGTTATCTATTTGCTTACAATTAGATGATYCCTTATATACTCTGTAATTTGATATGTCTTTATCTGAAAGCAAAGAATAATTTGAACTAGGTGATGCAGAAGTGTCAATCTATATACAAAGTAACAGAAGGAGGGACTTCCAAACAAAATTAGTCCTGGAAGCTGTATTTTGCATCTGGTGGAAACACCATGACAAGGCTCCTCTTTGGTTTTTGTACTGCCATGGCTGATAAAATACAGTCTGTAGAGAAAGGTTTGTGCTTTTTTTGGCTTCTGAGTCATGTCCAGAATTGATTTGCACATGTTACCTCGCCTCTTGTTTTCATAAGAAACTGTAGGCTGTTCTTCACAAACCTGGAGGAAGTGGCTGGTGTGCTGTCAAGTATGCAGTGAGACGGCAGGAGTTTTTGAGAAGTCAGACTGTATATGAGGAATTTTAGGAGAGGTTATCACTCTCCAGTCTCCATTCTACAAACTAGTTGCCTATGAGGGGAAAAGGAAGGCAAAGGAAAGGAATTGCTTTCCCTGCCTATTTTTCTGTTTTGCCCCACCTTTCTTTCTTCTCTGGATGATTTTGAAGGTTCAGAGASCAGCAGATTGTGCAAGTCTATTTCTGTGTTTGTAGTTCCCAAATCTTGCAGTATTACCAAGATGTTTTGATTKGGGCTTTCTAAATGGTGTTTACTGKAGCTGATGATTCAGTCACAGCTGTTTCAGTAACTGTTACTATATCATTTATACATTTCATACTAAACAGACAAATCAAGTTTGGCAGGGACTCATGCAGTACAAGCTCAAGATTTGTAACTKATGCAGGAGCCCCTCTCTCTCTGGTGAAGGATAAGGAAGGGGGTTTGACATCAAGGAGCACTATGATTTTGATTTCTGATGTTGTGKATCTCCTGCCAATGGAGCAGTGGAGAGGGGAGTCTCCCTGTATTTTTCATGCTTCAGTGTGACAGGAGGAATAGTTTGCTATAGATTTGTCCACAGCTGCCCAGATTAGGTTCCTTTGTATTGTAGGGTGCACTCAGAACATCCTTCTTGTCTGGGATCACAGGAAAAGGCCAGCATTCCAACACTGAGAAAAATTTAAGAGTGTCTGCAGGTAGGCCAGCAGAATTTTTAGCACCTTCTTTCAGTGCTGATAAATTGCATAACTGAATTTGTGATTTCTATACTGCAGGAGTTTGGAAGCTTAGMTGTTTGCTGATACACATGTTTGCTGAGGATTTCAGGGTAATATCATGGAATTTTTCAGTATCACAATTGCTGAGGCTTGTGCAGAAGGCTCTTTCTGGCTCCATTTTTGCATGCTAGTTTGTGTATTTTTAATCCAATCTAGAGACCAGCGCCTGCCTGAATTTGCTAATCTGATGACTGTGAATCCATATTTGGGGTTTGGGATTCCCCACTCTCTTCTGGGTTACTCATTTCATGAACAGAGATGAGTCACACTCTTCTTGTGAGACTATTAAGACTCTTGGCACTAGAAATGGAACTAAATCACACAGGAGGTTCTGCAGAATCTTATGATAAGAAGAATGCCTACTAGTTGTCACGGATTCAATTGCTTGAGGGAATAGCTACATCACTTAATGGTTCAGAATTGAGAAGGCTGAGGAAAAAAAAAAGATGCTGGACAGATGTGAATTTAAATTCAAATTATTGTGTTTTAGCCTAATGGTAAGAATTACTGGATTTTAGTTCTTAACCCACAATAATTTTAACTAATATAACACCATATTATGCCCAATCATTGGTAATATGCTCTGACATTAGGGATGGTGATAATGTATTATCCTTATGCTTTATTATTCATCAAATTAATCCCTTGGATATTTCTTTTAATTTCATTTCCCTTACTCCTGGCTTTAGAATGCCTTTAGCCTATTGTATGCAGAAGATCTGCCTAGCTTTAGCAAATTTTACAGATTCTTCAGTTACAAAGAATTTGGTTTTGCTTTTCCAGAAAGGCCAATGTCTTAGTGGAGAACTTCCTCCCTAGAAGATACTTTTTAAGGGAACTGAAATTTTGGACATACAAACCTACTACAGATAGATTTCTAAAAACATAAAACCAGTATTTAGGAGGAAAAAAATTGACTGTGGTTCTTTATGAAGTGTTTTGTGTAATTGTCCTTCTTCCATTTTTCTTTTYTGTGAGTGTTGCAGGAAATGCTTAAACCCCAGAAATAGCTAGAACTTGATGCAAGCAAAGTAAGGCTTTCCCAGAGTGAAATATCCCTTTATGGAATCACCAGCCTTATTTGTTATGGCACCTTCATGACAGATGTTAGTAGTGACTTTCATTTACACCCATGTAAGAGATTACAACTGAGGCAAACAGAAAGGAGTGTCTTCTCCATAAACCCTCTTAATCCCTCTCTACTGTATAACAATATTTAACAAAATAGCCTTTCKCTGGAACCTTTAATAATTKCTAGTTGAAAAACTTCATTCCCATKCATTGCATATTTGTTCATTGGGGCTTTTTTCCTATTTATTTGTCTTAAGCTGTGAGCAAAACAATCAGRGCTTCAGTAAAGCCAGTGCAAAGATGACAGTGAACTTTTAAGGACTAGGGGAGGTCTCAGTGAGCATGAGAGTGTTCTAATTTTAAAGGTATTTGGCATTTTTTTAGTACTCTGATTATGGCCTAATTTCTTATTTCTAAGCAGGTGTTTCCAGATTTTACAATGTTGGTGGTCTTATTCTAGCAACACAGTATGAACTGGTCCAAGAATGTTCAGATGGTGTATGTATGTGAGAAGTGGTTTTGTCAGAATGTCTCAAGCATGCTTGTTGAAGAGATGTGTATGACAGCAGTTCAGTATTCATGGCTGAAATACATTTTAGAGCATAGATTTTATTTGGTTTGACAGGTGGCAGACGACCTCTGTCATCTGTTTTTTTTGTTACTTTCCTAACCCTTATATTTTTAAATAATAGGAAAATAGGGAAAATTAATATTAAAACTTTTCTGACCAAAAAGTGTTGTCATTTTACTTTTTAGTGCTGGTTTAACAGAACTATGTTCAAGCCCTTTGTAATTCTTTTCTTTTTTATTTTATTGTTAACACTTATTGAAAATAATTGTCTTCTTTTTGAAACTCAAGCATTGATTAATTTGATCCTAATTGTGGAACTATTGCCAGTAATACAGTTTGTTTCATTCCATCAGACAGGCTAAAAGATTGCCCTCTTCTGCATTCTCCTTTTTATTGTTTTAGTAAAGAAGTGCCRTTTTTACATTTTTCCATTTTTTAGAAGYAAAAGGATTGCACAGAATCTTTCAACATTAGCTGAAGATATTTTTCATTTGGAAATGAGGAAGTTCCTGACCTGGGTCAGAAGTTATCTGAATAATGAAATAGCTTCCTCCAACCTCTGCAGAAGTTACAGTATGAAAAGAAAACTYTCATCATTCTCATGCATATATAAGGAGTATTGAGGTGCAGATAAAATTATTCCCTTTTTTCATGACTCATCTCATTAAACTGGATCCTSTTCATATACACATACCTATGGTTTTATCATAAATATTCTGTATACATGACTGACTGGGTCAGCTTGTGTCATATTTGTTCTCTATTGGTTGCAGTWTTGTAAGTAGCCATGCACAGAGCTGGAGAGAGACAAGTTCTACTCCACTTCTCTTCTGCTATCCTTGTAGAAAGAGGAAGTTAAGATTGAAGAATATTTCCTGAAAAAAGCTTGCTTTGGTGGCGTTAGATTCAGGAGTATGTGGATGAGCAGTTCAATATTCCCCAGTGTTTGGAATCATGTTCTGTGTAGGTTCAAAGCCTCACATCCATTAGGCTACAGCATGGTTCTCCATGGAAACACCAGGGAAGAGGATTACTGTGTGTCCTCTGGCCATGGACTTGTGGACTGCTAAGTCTAGATGATGCATTGGGGGTCTCGAGGAGTGTGGAGGTGATTTTCCAGTTTACACATGATGTGATTTTCTTTGAAAGATACGCAATGTACACCCAGTGCAGAGGAAAAGACCTCACCCCATCACCTGGTGGATATGAATCACAGACAACATTCACTTGAGACAGTAACTTAATGGTTATGTTGTGGAGGGTTTTTTTGTAGTAGGACTGTAGAGCCTGAGTTTATATTTGAAGGTCAAAAGAGATATAGAGTTCATATAAGAGTTATATAAGTACCCTGCATTGTTTGTTCATCTTGTACTAATGCTGCTGTGCTGACCTTTCAGCTCTGGAGCTGATATGGCCCCCAGGGTTAAGGCAATATCCTTCCTTCAATTTCAGTTGTGTCTTACAGAAATATCTGTGCTAAAACAGTGCTTCCCATAAAGCCTGCAGGCAGAAGGAGAGGATCAAGGTGTTGCAGATGGGTGATTTAAATTGCTAGAAGCATCACAGTCAGAGGCAAAAGTGGTTTTAATATGATGTTGTAAGAGTGCAGCTCAATGGTAAGGTTCAGTTCCTGCACAGCACAATCATTTGAACAGTGTTTCRAAACTACCAAGGCACAAATGAAGGTCACTATACTACAAGTCTATGTGTGATATTGGTCACTTACCACTAATCTGCTATAAGTCAAAGGTCTCTGTCTCAAGGACCAAACTCAAGAGGTGCACCAGTTCAAGAGGAGATCATCACCCTGCAGCCATGGCTGCTTAGCAGGGAAAGAGCTCAAGGAAAGCTCACATGGTTGCCTCATAGTCAGATTATATTAAATGGGCATAAGAGTCCTTGYAACCCACAACTTCCTGTGCTCCTTGATAAATGAGTCTTGGAAAAGTCCCCTGCTATTCTTGTGCAATATGCATAGTTGGTGTTCCAGGCYCCTGTGAATTGATGCTCACTGTGTCACTCTGCTCCAAAGGACAGATTGAAACTAGAGGAGTTCTTGGCCTGGCTACAGCTAAGGCCTTTACCAAACTGTTGCTGGTTTAGTTAAGGCTTCAAGTGCATCTGTCACACAGGTTTTATGAAATAGTTAAGTTATTCCCGTTCTCACCTCCTGAGTCCTATAGAGGATTGAGTAGCTTCCAGCTGTGGCAGAAAAAAAAAAAAAAACAACCTTTCAAGTCAGAAGATACAGAAGACAAAAGGTGGGGCAGAAAGAAACATCATAGCTGCTTTGGATATTTTCAGATTTCATTCCTCTGAAGTCTGAAAATGGATGCTGGCAGAGAGTTTCTTTCCTTCAGTTTTGAGTTTGTAGGTGGAGAGGGAACAGATGATGGACAAGCAGCAGCTCAAATCTCTGTTCTAGCTAAGCAATACAACACAGTGCTGGGCACTCATCACCAGTGTTGACAGCAGCAGAGATGGGGGTGGACAAATGATACTAGAATAACATGTACATCACCAGGAGGATGTAGTCCAGCAAATGTGAGCTATTCCTGCTTTTTGAGATGCTAACCAACTCCTTATTTTGATTGAGATTGGCTGTCCATTACCAAGGGGTTGTGCTATTCTGTTTTCAAGGCACCGTTTTACAGTATTGTAGGAGAATAATCGTCTGTATCGCAAGGTATTTCATTTCCTTGCCTAATTAAACTAGAAGGAAAATGGGTGCTGTTGGACAAAGAATAAAGACTCAGTGATTTACTTCATGTTAAGTAGATTATGTAAAAATTCGTGTTTGTTGTGTGAAGCTAAATGGTTCCTACCTGCAGTGCCATCTGTCTAGATCAGCCATTCAGGTCAGCAGAGAGCAGCAGATCTAGTGGCAACTAGAATTTAATTTAGCTTTTGTTCTTTTTATTACTTTTGCAGAATACTGTCACCAGTTCAGATAATTGGTGTCTTTRTTGAACATCTCAGTGGAAGGACCAAAGCCTGTTCTTTTGGGTCGTGGACTTCTGATCTGTAGTTTACAGGCAGAGCTGGGTGAAAAATCTGTCCAGTTTCTCTCTCCTAGCTAAAAAAATAAACCAGGCTCAACTGGGTATTTACTATCTCTGTGAGACATGCAGTGGATGTTTTTTAAATGTAAAAAAAATAAAGTTTGTAACGCTTTCATCAGATAACAGCCACGAAAACACTTGAACAGATTACAAGCAATGCTATRCTGCTGTAAGTAATTTTTATTAATAGAAGATTTCACATGTAGAGCAATTTTACAGAACATTATTTGCCTAGTAACTTGGCTAAAAGGAAAAAATGSAGTCATATAGCAGAATGACAAGAGGCAGCACTGAACTGAAGAAATCACCCTGTATGGACTTAGGGATTCAAGAGCAGAAAAATGTTTCTAGTCTGTGACAGCACGTAGGGCTCTGGAGTTCTTGTCCATAGAGAGGGATTTGCTGTAATACATGTTAACAGTGTGGTTTATTTTCTACTAATTTCCTTGAGATTCTTACTTTTCAGCCTGATACACGGCAGAAAAGGACTTTCCTCCTGGTTTGATTTTCCACACAGTAAATTTGTGTACTTTTCTGAAATTTCTGTACTCTGAAAGGCTTCGGGGCCTTTGTTTACTTAGAGATGGTMCCCACTTGCACAATCACTTCTGCTTATAAATCATTGTGGGGGGGGGGGGGTTGTTAAAGAAGTGGTAAATACAAATACATGGAACTTAGCTTCTAGTGGGTTTATGTTTMCTAAACAAAAATAGAAAGCAAAAAATTTAATGCAGTTCATGGGTGGGAGAAAGCAAGGAGTTTTGATACATGCTTTATTTTAATCACATGCCAGAAGAGTGAGAGTGTAATGCATCCAAAAACAGTATTATTGCTAATTAGACAATGATGTAAAAGAAATAAATATCAGTGGTGTCAAAATGTGGACTGACTACCACGCTCAGAGGAGTGTGCTACTCCTCTGAGACCGTAATTAGATGACTCAGCTACAGAGTTATGTGGACAGATGGTCCCCATGAATTATTCCARTAACAACTTGGTAAAAACTTCATTACAAGGGTTCTTTGCTGAGGAACTCCACGGGTGCCAAATGAAATGCTGCACCTGAAAGGCACTTGTGTGCTTGTCTGTTCCTATTCATGTCTGGATGGAGGTGATTARATTCAGACACTGATGTAGTTGCTGTTCAGAGTTTACTTGGTGTAATAAAGTGCTTGAATAAAGAGACTCGCATTACCTCCACCTAGTACATTAAGAAAAAAGAACATTGTACTGCAGCCTGTCAAAGAGTAATAGACTTAGGAGAATTTAAAGCATTACTTTTGATAAATTGGGTAAGAGAACAAAATTTGAGATCCTAGTTCATTTAAAAACTGTTGCTTTTGGCCAAGGGGCTGAATGCAGCTTGCTGGAGTTATCTTTTCTCTCAGAATAACCCAAAACTACTGTCTGCTTCACAAAACGATGATATAAAGATTGCAGAATTTTATTGCATCTGGCAAACCTCGTATTAGTTATACTAGTGTGTTTTAACAAACTGAAAGTAATGTTCTTCAAATCAGAAGGGCATGAGTCAGGTTTCAGAGTGATACATTTCACTTACRTAGCATTGGATTTAAATATCAGGCTTGACTTTAGTTTTCCATATATTTGGAAGGCTTGTGGGCATTGATTTTTRTGCACAAACACAGAACAATAAGGTGGTTGTCAGAAAATTATTATTCCTGTGGTTTTTGTTGTCTGACCACTGAACTGTCAGTATGTCATAGTTCTATATACAGCTTAGCCTTTGTGTTAATTTAATTTTTTCAGTTTTGCTTTTGGTCTTTAGTCTGTATTGTTTACATCAGCTGAACTGGCAAACTGATCACAGTAAAAATGTGAAGTAGACTGTAAACAGCTCTAGCAATCCCAATGGACACCAATTACTGGCGCTTTACTGTGTTCTCTACCGTAACATATGAAAAGACAAAAAAATAAAAAGGATAGCAAGTTTTGATCACTGGTTGATAGAATAATATATTCATAACACCAGAGCTGAGTTTGCAGAAGAGTACAGATTTGGCTTTTGAGCTTGGACCTTTGCTCCTCTCCATCCTGTTTCTTTATCTAGGATGATCATTACTCATATACTAGGTCAGAACAAAGTATGTGTTGTAAAAAGATAGAAAAAGGTATGAATATGCATAATATAAGTTCACCATTTGTCATTTGCTGATTTGTTCTTTTTAATATTTCTGTTAGCTGTGTTCAAAAATACAAAGTGTAGAGCTTCTAGTCTTTATTAAACAGATTAACCATAACTTTAGAATTTAACCATTCACATACACATAGTCTTTTCTCATAATATGTGTCAAGGGCTGACTCAAGAACATTGTGGAGACCACACATCCATTTGGCTGGATTTTCTAGTGTTCATAGATAATTCTTTTGGCCTGTGTACATTAGGTAGCAGTGAGTGATCTGTGCATGCAACTTCCTCCTAGTTTTATATTTTGAACATTRTGTTGTGACTTTTATTTGTCTTTGTACTCTTTTGAAAGCTCAGAATGTTGATGAGGCTGGTGAACATATTTGAAAAGCACTCTGACTGCCCTACACCTCTCTGATAGGACAAGTAGTGGTAATTCTGAGGTATTTGTCCACTGACAGATGAACTGCATTATTTAGGCTTTTCCCTTTGCRTGCTGTTGAGGAGTGACAGATCTTCTATGTTTAAAGTCTGCAGAATTTAGTCAAAGGCTATGTGGAGAGCAACCTATTGTGAAACCCCTGTGTGTTATTAACACAATCCTGCCCTTGCTCYGCTCAGTGTGAACGAGTAGCATCTTTGCTAGTGTTAGTTTAATGGAATTGTTACAAGCCCTTGGGTTACCAGAACATTTTAGGTGAGACTTATTTCAAAGGTTAACCAAGATTTAGGTATTCAGCATCCTTCTTCCCCTTRAGCACCAAATACTTGCTTAATTTTCAGTGGAGCGAGTTTTCCTCTGTCAGGTGCTTGCAGATTGCAGCTTTGTGGCTTACTTGGAATCTAAAAAACAGAAGAATGAAGTCTTGAGAGGTTTAAACAAATATATTAATGACATTTTCCAAAGATTATATGTATTGTACAAAAAGAGCAAGTATGTATAGGTGGATTTCCTCAGAATTGTTTCTTCTTATTACTGTGTAGAAAGACAAATGTTCATTGGTGTTATATAACCTAAAAAAAAAAAAAACCTTTAAAAAAAATTACAACATACATGTTTCACACTTACTTGGCAAGCAGTTGTGCTCTACAATACTTAGAAAAAAAGCAAGTCCATTTTGGATTGGCACCAGAAAAACAGGTTAAAAAATAAAAATCATCTTTRGATCTTATGCAGAGAAGGTATACATTAGAGAAGCAATGCTGACTTATCCAAAAATTATAATTGCATCTACCTTTTTAATACACATGAAGTGTCGGTGTTGTGAATTAATTTGTTCACGGCATGCAGAGTGATTGTTTTCTACATCAAAGCAAGTCCTAAAAGSCAGGTCTGAAGAAGTCATCACTGTTTTGACAAGCCTCTTTGTGCCTGGCTGCTTGCAGGCGTGCTGCAGCACACCTAACCAGTTGTGACAGAGGAAAGCTAATGTGACATGCCTTATTTGCCTTGATGGTATGAGAAGTGTTTTCTCCTTTTATAAAATGCAGAGCTAAAGAAACATGGACAAGTACCTACCACTAATAGCACTTTTACGTGCAGAGAAGACTTATATCTCACACTGTTACTGCTTAATGCCACCATATTTAAGAAATCAGTCAATAAAAAATAATGGGAACAACTGATCTATACAGTAKCTCAGGTGTTTGCAAAGGTAGCATAGCCAGAACATAGTGTAAGAAATTGGTTTTAGCCATGTTATTGTAATGTACTACCAGTGAATATGCATTTCTGGAATCTTACTGTATTCAGCTGGAAATACATAATGGATGGTAGCCACTTTTATTGTTGTGTTATGTATTTCCAAAGGGTCTTTAGGATGTCAGTACAAATGGCTTACATAGATGTTTTGGTMACCTGATAAAATGCATAAGCATAATCTTTTCTATGCAAGTTTCACCACAGCTATAAAAGCAAACCTGGCCTTAGGTTTATCAGTCCWTTTCCAGCTGACAGTGATGAAAGGTGTAGCATTTGGTGGAAAGGAATTTAACTACCATGACCTTGTAAAGGTGTTTGCTTTCTGCAGATTTTGTAAGAAGAAATGACAAGTGTGGAGCAAAGACCTGGGATTGTGCTCCAGGGATGAATGCCCATGTGAGCTCATGCCCTGTTACTCAGCACACAAGTTGCTCCTTGTGAATGAGGAAAAAGCTTTGTTTGGAGTGTGACTATACCAGATAGCAGAAAGTTCACTCCTCATTCATCTGTCTCTGTCTCCTGTTTGAGGCCAGTTCTGGGGAAGGCCATGCTGAAGACTTAGTGTTGGTGTGATTAACTTTACCTTGAGGAGCAGCAACCACAACTAAATCCATTTCCATTTAGTATGATGCAGGTAGTCATGTGCAATAAATGGGTCACTTGCCATACCTGGGACCAAGATTCACACACACAAAAAAGGGGACCAAGATTCACACACACAAAAAAGGGCAGTTCTTACTGCTTTGCTCACCCCCAGTCAATATAATCTCATTAAGGAAAGCTAAAATTAAATGTATTTACTGTGCAATGTAAGAGGAAAAATAGAATATAAAATACATTACCAGAAACTATACTGAAATATGACCTTTTTCTAAGGTGTCTTTTTTTTTTCCTCTTTTGTGACCATTGGGGAAAAGTACGTTCCAGTTTATATTCATTGCTACTGTTATTTCYTTAGAAATAATAAGACACTTGTTTGTTTATTCGTGTGTGGTCCCTTATCTAAATTTATTTCAAATGGTGTTCTTTGATCTTTGGGGATTTCATAAAATGTGAAATAGGTCTAGGCAGTGTCTCCCCGGGACAGCTGCAGCAGTATGAACCTTGAAAATTTTCAGTTGAGCAAAATTTAGTTTCAAATGTTGAACCTCTTCAGTGGTGATTCATWATAGGGTTTTGAGCTGTTCATTTGGTCTGAGTTGGTCAAAGCTAGGTACAGTAGAAGGATGATGTGACTAGAACTGATTTTGCATTTAATATGCATGTGTGAAAGAAGTATCTTAGGTGGGGGATCAAAGCTGTGAACTGAACAGTGTTCCCTGTGAATGGGTGACAAAAACAATTCACAAGCACAGAAAACACACATATAAAATAAGGGCCCCAAAATGCGCAGGTGCAGCTCCTCTCTATTTTCTCGCCCTCTGAATGTTAGATCAGCTCAAGATCTCATACCTAGGTCTGCTTAYCTCAAACCTATTTTCCACTCWGTTTCTGTCCATATTTACTGCAATRCTTATTTAGCCCAGTTATTTTCACAAAAGTTTGTTTCACTGGATCRTATGCTTTCAGCAAAGTGGCTCAAAATAGGTGTGGCTTCAAAATCTAAGTATTAAATTACTATGATTAAAGTTGATGTCAGAACAACTTTGCAGTTGTAATACTTCTGCTCCCATGTGACTAAAAGAAAAACTAGAGAAGAGTCAAATATTGACATTTCCAGGCCAAAGATTAATTCAGATGGCCAGATCTGTCAGGTGTTGTGAGCACGGTGACTGTGTATGTTGTCAGCCTGAAATGGTGTTTCTATCCTTAGATTGTTAAACRTATCAAGAAACTGTGAAACAACTGGAAACCCTCGAGTAGTCCACTCACAATTCTTACACAGTTACTTTATTGATTTGCTCTCTTGGGAAACAGTGCAATGGGAAAGGTTAAGAGATCATAATGTGTAATAATTTGGAATTAACCTTCAGAATCATCATCACTTTCATGCCATGAATTAAGAATTTTTTTTTGTTGCACCTTTTCATAAAAAAAAATATCACTCCAGCCTAGTTAATGGAAAGCCATACATTCATTTTTTTTTAGTTGCAAGGACAAAAGTAGTTGTCAGAGATTAAATCTAACAAAATGTCTGTTTTGAATGGGGACTTGGCTCTGAAAGCCCATTTACTCATCTCACTCCTCACAATACTTGTTCTTACCTCTGTTTTTATGATGATCTCTGAGCTCAGTGTATATCCCAGTGCTTCGCTTCACTGAAGGATGACAAAGACTTGGGCTTCTGATTTTTCTGCATTCAGGGAGCTCTTAGCTGTAATATCCATTTGTTGACTGTTCTGCCCTCCAGGGCCAAAATGTAGTAAATGTCTTCTCACTGGGTGTGATTTCACAACAAAACTCTAAACTAATGTAGTGCTCTATTCTAGTGGAATGATACTTAATATTGTTTTGTGTACTTCAGCAGAAAAAATGAGCTGGGGACATAGGAGCACCAAAACACAGCTACATTGCTCACAGTGGTTTWTAATAATGGAGCTCACTGGCATTGTCTCAGGGTCACAGCAGGTCTTGCTGTGGCAGGTATTTGCTGAGGCTGATATCACAGGGTCTGGTCAGTGCTATGAGAAAATGAAAACACGATTGCCAGATTCCACTGTGCTCATTTGCAACCTTTTGAGCGTCTGGTGTGTTTTGATGTCTCGCTCTCAAAACCTGGATTTGATGCAGGAAGCAGTTGGGCATGTTAATGTTTCATAGCTTTCTGTGTTATCTGGAACAAAAGAAATGGTGTCCCTTTAAATGAAGTTATGGTACCTTGCTTAATGGCAGCTCTAAAAGTGTTTGTTCCTGCAAAATGAGAAGTCCTGATTCAGCAAACAGTCTCTGTGCCACATTCATTGCAGTTCATCGCTGAAATTGAAAGCAAAGCATGCAAAATTCATAGGCTCTTGTCTAGCTGMGTGCAGTGCAGTGGGTTTGCAAAAGCATCTCTGACTCTAAAAATTATAAAATGTTTTTGATGGGAATTGAATATTTAAGTTCTTTGAATGAAGCAGTTTTTAAAAACTTCCCCCAATCTCATCCCTGTAGCTGAGCTGTAACCTTTGTATTCTTTTTAACTGATAAGCTTCCAGTAAAAGCAAAATCAGAATTAATTAGATGTTTTACCTTTAAAATAACTTCTAACTTTTCAGAGTGGAATTTAGAAAAGTCCGTTGAACCTTATACACGATGATGATTGTGGTGGTGATATTCCTGGTTTATTTCATTCAAATTTATGGAGAAAATCAGAGAGAGTTTGCTGCATTTTCTGGATGTTTGAGGWTGAAGAAGCAGAAACTGATACTGATTCACATCACTGAGCATGACAGCTCRGTGATGTGAATCGGTAAGGACTGTTGCTGATTTCATTACAACTCCTTGGACTGCAGTGAAATTGCATTTTCACCATTCTTCTGTAAATTGTAGATCAGCTGAGAGTTAGGCTGAAACAACAAAAGCAAGTTAAAGCCACAAATATTGCTTGTCAGTATAGACCACTCCAGTCTAATGTAAAATTTGTAGAGAAACATTGAAATTATTATTTGCCCTATTCACTACTACTACCTTGGAAATACGAGATTCCAAGTAGGGGCTAAGAGGGCAAAGCAGCCGAAATAATAGTGGTGTTTGGTTTATATTACACCACAACACCCTATTAAAATAGAACGTTGAGTTTTCTAAGGAGTGTGTGGCATAACAYGATAGATTTACTGTTGTGTATGATGAGAAAGTTTTCAGTTAGGTAAATTTTAGTGACGGAAGACTGTCATGCTGACAAAAGTTATTCCATGATTTTATGACTTAGAAAAAGTTGCTTTATAATCCCGATCCTGGGAAAATAATTTATTAGGTCTTTTGAGCAGGAATTTTTAATGTRGATAGAACTGAAGAATGGTGTTTGCATTTTTATGTTTTATAATTCAGATACAGCCAGAAGGATTTTTTATGACTTATTTTTGAAGTTCACATGAATAAAATACAGTTCTGTCAAGAACCTGACAATTCTGTCAAGAAGAGGTTTTAGCATAYAGTAGTATTGTTATGGATCTTTTTATTGCTTGGTGCAATTTACTTAGGAAAGATGCATCTCTCAGGGCAGGATATTTGTGTCAGCTAAACAGTTTATGGTTTATATTGGAAAAGGAGATATTATTACATGAGYACTGAACCACATCTTTTAATTAATATTTTATCACAGTAAAAACACTGAGTACAGGTAAAATTGGGATTTCTTTATCAGTCTTAGGGCAATACTGATGCAGTTTTGTCAGAATGACAAAAAAAAACAGGGCAGCACATGGGGGCCACATCAGGCTGTCACATAAAGGATGTGCAGCTGGAGTTTATATCAAACCCTTTCTGATGCTGGCCCTTGGCTGATTTGGGTGGAAAAGGCAAGTGGGTTCAGAATCACTAATAGTTTTTGTTTCCAGTGCTCAAACAGCAGAATCTTCCTGTGTGGTTTTGCCTTCATAATGGTGATTACTTGATCCTCAAACTAAAAAAGAAGCAAAGACATTTAACAGTATTTAAATTTCTAAGAGCAGAGCAGAATTATACCTCTTCTTGCAAAATACCAGCTCAGTATTTACAGCAATATTCTTTGACAGTCATATAGAGGTGAGTGCTAGTTGTGGACTTTCATCAAGTACTGTGTCTTCAACCACAGGTCTCCTGTGGTTAAAGTTTTCCTTCTGCTTTTTTTAGGTGACTATGTAAATTCTCTGACTGGGCTGGTTTGCTGTGAAATTTAAGATCTGGGGCTTTTTTGATTTCCATATGTACCAGAACAAGAAGTGAAAGATAACTTTATAGACAGAAATTTTTTTGATCAATAAATTTTGGAGCAAAGTTTCACTAGCAACATAATCTTTCAAAATACATAGTTTATTATATATTACCACTGTTGTGATTTTTACTTTGCCATTATTTCTTCTTGTCTGCTATTTTTATGAAACTGTAAGATCCTTAGATTAGAAAAGCCTATTGGCTAAAATCGTCCTATTAGTCATATTTTGCTATGTGTTTTATTGTCTCTGTTAATTTGTCATGGAATTTATTGGTTTAGGTCGGAAAACTTAATTAAGCTCGCATCTTGTAGTATATGTCTTTCTTGTTGAGTCTATATTAAAAATTATTCCCTCCTGAAAAAAATGAGTCCATAAAATTATAAACATGAAAACAATCAAAAGGATTGCAAAAGTAGTCATTATCAGTAGATGACACAAGCTCTGTGGTGCTGCATTACTTGTACAGAATTCTATTTAGTGTCATTGTGTCAAGGCAGAGATTTTCATTTTAATGGAGAAGGCAGGAAATGAGGGTCCTGTACCTGTTGGATTGTTATTTAACAGAGGGGCTTTGTTCAGAGCCCAGAGTGTTTTGGTTTCAAGAGCAGGACAGGTCTACACTTTGTGAAGCAGGACATGAGGGTGCATTTGTGCTTCACAGGTACATGCACCTCTTAAGCTTTGCAGTTTTCTTCGACTGTTTGCTTTAGCAAAGCTGAACTGGACCATGGTGTGTTGAACACAAATTGCTTCAGTCCATGAGAGAAGTGGAAAATGCAGCTTCCCTTGCACATCATAGCAGGCATACAGGTAGCCAGGGTATTCTGCAGAAASTCACCCTGCGAGCTRCAATYTMATCTCTCTTAACCTCAAAATGGGARAGTGGCTTTTAATTCCCATTTCTTCCTTGTACAGTCCCCAAATTATTCCCTGTAGGATTCAGTGTTTCATGTCTATCTACCCTTACCTGGATTTTACTGCTCTTTAGGTTTGGGTTTTTTTTTCACTACTCTGTAATATTTTTTGGGAAATGAGGCAGTTTCGTTTTGTGGAATTGAGGCAAACCTCATCCTGTATTTGCAGACTTTGGGAATGCTGCATTAATCTCCCATGTCCAGTCACCAGCTGGACAGGAAAAGCACATTGGCTGTATGTTTTGGACTGCATAAACCTTCAGTGAACTGATTTACATGTTTCTGTGCAGGAGTGATACTCCCATGCATGTCTGTGGCTACTGCACATTGATTTTGAAGTTCTAAGTGGCCTTGATTGTAGACAAAGCAAGAGCTCAGTAGAGACTGCTTTACATCAGCTAATGTTTGCAGTTTCATTGAATACTGAGAAAAACAGAGACCAACTGCTCTCTTAATTTAAATATGGTGCCACTTTTCTTCCCAGTACACTGAATTGATATTTTGGTAAGAGGGGACTATGAATGTGTGCTATAGATCAATATGTAGGCTGAATGCAAAGAAAATCTGAGATCAGAAGAGAATGTGAGCTTTGAAGCAACTTCAATTGATCAAAACCTGTGAAACTAAACACAAGGCATATATTTGACTGCAGCTCTGACACTAGTTGCCCCCAAGAAGATACACACCCAGTMTTTAATGGGGTCATTGCATTTGTTTCTCCTTGTTTTCCCCTAATATAGAGTAATTTGGGATAAAAATGCATTTTTAACAGGATACAAAAAAATCTGACACTGTGAGTGTGATTCCACTGTGTCAGAAATAGCAGACTGTGTGTGTGTGTGTGCATTAGGGAATTAATAAAACCAGTCAAGAAAATAGTGATATGTTGGGACAGTGGTTATGCAACTGCTTGTAGAAGTTGTGTTATGTATCTCAGATTAAAAACAGTTAAAATAATACTCTGAACAGTATCAGTAGTCATGAATATAGTTCAATAAATCCCCTAAATAATAATTGGGCTTCTAGTCAAGAGGTACAATTGCACTGGTATTCTCAGTTTAATAAAAGTGTCAGACTCTCAYAAGGCAGCTCCTCAGATGACATGAATTGATTTCAGGGCTCCAAATTGCTGTCTGAGGATGTGCCCCACAGAATATAATACAGTCAAGGGTTGTGTGCACAGTCACAAATATTCAGCATCTTTAAGCTRTAATTGTTGCTTAGAGAGAGCTTTCTATTTTAGGTTGACGTAGTATCACCTCTTACTGTGTTAACTTCCAGCTTTCAACATAAGAATTGATAGCAACAGTGTGGTCCCTTGTCAAACTTTAATCTTTTGTGAGTGAAAATCTTGATTTTTTTTTTAATTATTATTCTTTCTTTTTCTAATGCTTTATTGYAATTTCATTATTGTTTCTCAGTGCTAACTGAGGTGGGATGTTGAGAGGAGGAAGCAGAGATACAACAGAGACATAACGCAGTGTGTTGAATGCCACAGTAAAAATGCAAAAGGAAATTTGTTTCCTGAAGGAGAGCAGCCATTGCACTCAGTATAAGCTCATAAATCACASACACATTGTTGCACCCTATTACCCWTTTTACTRTCATCACCTCGTGGGTAATCTTGAAGAATCCTAMCACTGATAATAGGGAAAAACACCCTGGCCTTGATCTGAATTCCCACCTGGCATGCAGTTCCTGCTGATGGCAGTGGTGGTGTGTTTGGGTGCATTCACAGTGCCTCATGGCCCTTTCTTCTGGGTAATTCATGGTTTTCCAATCAACCTRCAGACTTCATTCTCTTCTGTGGAGRCATTGGTGACAAATACATGGCTTCCAGAATAAGCCTCTTGTGAGACAGTGTCTGAAAAATACAGAAAGGCTGTGTTTATGTTACAGGGCAGATACCCTTCAGGGTGTGTCTCAGTCTGGGTTCCCAGGCAGGGTCTCTGGAAGTCCTCTTGGTGGGAAATGTGGGTGTGCACATGGGAAGGAAGCAATTGTGCTTGCTGGCAGGTTCCCTCTGTGGTCATTGCAAGTGGTACAGACACATGACAAAAACTGGTTTCCAGACAAAAATGGCCTCTGGAACAACAGTCTTGAAACAATTTCACATGCAAGATCATTCTGTGTCCCTCCATCATTCTTAGTTATTTTAAGTTACTTTTGTGTATCTCAGCTAGATTATTTTGAATACTGAGACCAGAGTTTTCATGCCTTTATTCACTGTTAGTAGTCTTTTATCTTGCAAGCCCTTGCATTGTAAAATACAATATACTACTATCTGTTGAAAATGAGSCTGTTGGAAATAGTTTCTGCAGTAGAGATACTAATTTCTGAACCTTCCACTTAAATCATGGCTCATCTTACTGCTAAATTAATTTTCTATTCCTTTAAAGATGCCTTTTTTTTTAAGAGCCTGGTAATATTTTCTCCTAAATTGTCTACTAAATTCATCTCCCAGTGCTGTAGGAGTGACATCAAATTCCTGCTGAAGACAGTTGAAAAACTCCTATTAACTTGCTTGGTAGACAGGGCAGAAGTAAGATTTTTGCCACAGATGTTTCTCAAGCAGCCTTCTGCCTTTGTTTTGTAATTTATTCCATGTGCTTAGTTGGGAGAAAGAAGGTAGCAATTACCATGTGCTTCGTTGGAGAGCAGGAGGTAACAGCTTTTTTTGGGTGGTGCATCTGCAAGGTGAACTGGTAGCCGATGTTTTTGCCATCCCAAGCAAAAAAAAATTAAAAAAAAGGATTAATCCAACAAAAGCAGTGCAGCATTTTGTATTGCAGTTGTGAAATTCATGGCTGGATATAGGGAGGGATTTGAAAAAAATTTTGTCACAGTCTGGAGGCACTGACAACCATTCTAAGAACACAGACTGAGACACGAGTCTAGTGCTCATCAGATCTGGTACTGTAGACAGTTTTTGCCTGCTGGAATCAAGGAAGAGAAAACAAATTGTTTAATTTTCTTTTAATTTCTCCATTCTCCGTTCGTGGATGCTGAGGGACTGTAGAATAATTCAGGTGAGATGGGAGAATTAATGGGGCTTACAACTAATAACTGGGAATTAAGAATCAGGCTATTCTACAAATCTAATTGCAGATTTTGAGGAAAAACTATGTAAGATCTGGGAAATTTGAAAGATGCTGTGTAAGCGGGTCAAATTGTAATGGATTTGATTTCTGACAGAAACAGCAGAACAAGTCCATACGTGCAAGTCCATCCATTCACTACAGTTAAATAGASCTGGCACGATCACCTTTGTGTAAAACAAAAGCACCTGCTCCAAGCATATTCTCCAGTTTTGTCTCATGCTATTAAAATGGGAGGGAGAGGCTTTGGGTTCAGTTGTTGTGCAACGTGGGACTTCAGTGCTGGGAACAGAGTCTAAAACAAGCCTGTGAACATGGAGCTTGGTTTCWTTCCTGGCAGTCTTTTGTTTCTGTATTGTTATAAATTCTACCAGGGAGAAGAGGGAGAGTATCTGCAATGCCAGAGAGCAAAAATAACAGGTCATTTTAACTCCAATGAACATGTATTTAAATAGTGATATTTTACAAAAAGTTGGAAGTTGCCCCAGACAGATCATTTTTTGAGTCTGAAACACAGAGGAGTAGTAACTTAGCAACAGATCAGTTGGTGGGACTTGGATGACCTAAGGAGACTCATGGAATAGTCCCAGGTGAAGAGGAGGGGGATATAAAACAAAAGTGCTTGAAGTAACAAGGTTTGGAGAGGAGAAGAAAAGGGAACAGATTGCCTTTAAAAGGGGAAACTGGTGCCCTTTTCTCAAGAAAAGCTGTGTGTTGAACCTCTGACCTAGCCCCAAGGAATACTGAAATATGGCAAGGAATTTGAAGTGCAGTAGGGCATGTGAGCATCTGTTGTTTCACAGGTATTTGTAATTTTGTTATGTTGCTTCTTTAGGTAATGAATCCAGACTCCTTGAAAAAATTAGAGAATGAACTTCAGAATTTAGGGTATGAGCTTCAAATTGTCCCTATGTGCACAAGGTTAAAGCTCACAACAAATTAACATCCAAGGATTTACTCAGGAAACAGCCCTGCTCCTACATCCCTCACACTGCCATCCTGSAAAAGTTGTAGTAGCTAGTCTCTACCAAGCAAGAGGCCTGGAGGAAGAAACTGGAGGTTTTGCAGGGATCTAAGAAATTAAACAGCYGAAGCATTTTAGGACTGCAAAGCARAGATGTGGSTGTTTGGCAGGTAGGATATAACTGAGACCCTATAGCACCTTGTATACACAGCTAAGAGCTCTAGTTTTGAGAAAAGGTGCAGAATTTGATTATTCTTTTATTTATCAAGTGGGATTTTTARTACCACACATGACAGCTTCAGCTTTTTTATCTTAGAATATGAGAGAAGTAGAAAAAAGTAATTTTCTCTCCATATTTGCCAGAATCTTTTTTTAAACAGATTTGCAATGATAAAAATGCAGGAAGATGGTGTTTATATTGTGCGTCTGAGTAGAAGATAGCATGTTTTTCTTCACCACTGAAGCTATTTTGCAGTGCTAATTCTTGGTTTTGGAAGAGGAAGTTTAAGAGGTGATGTTTGTGGTTGACAGGAGATAAAAATGGCATCAGTTCTCTGTGCAAAACTTGTTTGCTTCAGTGGCTGGTGGGGCATGGCTTGTATACTTCTCCTCTGTGTTTGTGGGAAGTTGCCTCCCTGTGTGTAAACCACTGCTCTTTTTGTTGGTCAGGCGAGGCCAGCTGCCACCTTTTATTTTGTGAGCAAAATAAAAGTGTTGTTTTTCTGCATCAAACTTGGTGTATCAGGATGGCCCTACTGCTGCTCACTGGAGCTCCCAAAGGATCTTCTCATTTCTGGTGTTCCCAGCTCTTTCCCAAGAGTCCCTGCAGCTATCTCCAGATGCTCTCAATGTCATTTTTCTTTTTGAACTCCACAGAAGGAGCAACAAATCTTGTGTTCAGCTTGGTCTGGTGTGTTTGAAGGACTGGAGGTGGCTGTGCTGCTCCACTGRTATTTTAGGAATTGCTACATTTTCGTTTACTTATGTTATGCTTGTGATGTAGCAACTGTTCACCTTCAGCCACAGATCCCACAAGTGGTGCCACAAATATCCTGTGTGTCTACAAACAAAGCTTTCCTTTCACATGAAGAACATGAACTATCTCCCCTGCCAAATTTGAGTTGTGAGGGTTCTGTTCTCTTAAGACTGCCTGAAGAGAAGGCATAATATTCTGTTATGTTGAAAAGCAACATAGCTTGATTTGAATGCTGTTTTTTTCTTGCTCTGTAAGATGTTTTTTCTTTCTTTCTTGTTCTCCTTTTTGTCTGTTTCATTTTCTCTGGTTTTAGTGGCTATATATATTTTTTTCTGGTAAATTCTTTGCTGATTTGGGAAACTTTTTTTTTTCCTTTTTTTTTCTTTTTCCTCATTTTTTTGTTTTTCCTTTCCCTCTTTGCTCTTTCCTATTTTGTTTTTACTTTTTTTCCCTTTTGAAAATGCTTTTTGAGTAGTGACTTCTGTGCTTAAACATTACAGCAGTTGATAACAGTGATTTACTACTGAATATAGAAGAAAATTAGGCTTATTGATATATATTTTTACCTTATAATTCAGTGAAAGGCTGTTCATATACACCCTACAGAGGCTTATCTGGGCCTCAGGTATTCCACAAGATGTGCTGATGCAGATGAACTTCTGTAATTACATTGCAYTAATACTTTCTGTGTGTTATATTTGAGTCTGCACATTATTTTAGGCTGTGATATCTATTCTCACATGGATTAATTAAAAAAGAATTAATAATTAATTTTGTCAGACATCTACAATGAAAACCACAATGTCTTTCAGAGAGTGGCACACTTGCTGGATGCTTTGAGAAGCAAAAAGTTTATGTGAAGAATTTCTCTGACCACTTTTTCTGTACTGGCTACACAGGACATTGCCTTAAAATCTTTTGGGCTGGTGAAGGATATCCTGATACATTCATTAGATAACAGATCTTAAGGCATTAAACATGAGACAAGAGATAGTTCATTCTCTAAAAAATCTTTCTGTTGGTCTTAATAGGTTTTTTCCTAGTTATTTGCCTCCATTTAAACTCCATGGGTGCTTAGTTTGGGTGTGAGTTTTGGGATACACAATCCTGCACTGAAAACTTAATTGCTTAAGCTTCTCAAACTGTTGGGAGGGCAAAGAGCCTTTCCCCAAGCCTTTTCTGTGCTAATACCTTAGAGTTCTGCAGACCTCTGGTTTACATGGGTTTCTACTTTCCTTTTCTTGCATTACCAAAAGCAACTTGGATGTTGCATATTTTTCCTAAATTGGGCATTTGCATCTTGAACATTGACAGTGTTTTATTCTTCAAGGCAATCAAAAAGTTACACTGGTGAAGAAGGAAAATCTGAATGATCCAAATGGTTAAACAGCTGAACATGTAGAGCAAAATGAAGAGAAAAATGAAAATGTAAATGAAAGCTGTCCCTAAAGCTTCTAAATTGTGTATTTCACTGAATCWGGCTGAAGAGTCATASCTGCTGTTTCAGTATGKGGAYAKGGGTTATGATRAAGAATACCATCATATTTTTTAAAATAACCTCTTCAGGTAACATCTCTTTTCTGTCTAAAATATGTGCTAACTTTGTGTTAATATGTGCTCTTTTGTGCTAGCTTTGGCAACTTCCCTGGTCTACTGCAATGTAAAAGTAGTATTAAATACWAAAACATCCTCTYCCTAGAAGCATCAATRCCTTATCATAGAAACAAGGTTGTCATTCATCTGTTAAGWTTTTAAGTCAATAAATAACCATCCTGAGTTTCTACAATGGAGGACTAGCTTCAGTTTAGTCTCTTATGTTGAATCCTTTGTTGTTAGACACTGAGTTTGGTAGTGTGTGTTCATCTGTTSTCTCATCCTTCCCTTAAACATTTTATTGCCTCTTCACTCACATCACAGACAAACCTAGGTCACAGAGGACTCCATTGTTTCCAAAACTGTGCAGGAACTGCACAGGAGACAGGTATTATTTTATTATTTTTTCCTACTTTGCCTTCTCTTATGGGAAGGGAAAATGAYGTGAGGTGTGTGTCCCTTGGGCTATAGAGTCCCATTCTGTGATTTGCTTTTTGGCAGCATGCTGGCAGGTTATGAATCATGTACAGATCTTGGGAAGAACTTCCCAAGCAAGAGAATCTGCTTTTATGGCAGTGCTTTTCTCCTTTCTTCCAGAGGGACCAAATCATCCTCATCATTAGTGAAATGATTTTTAGGGAAGTGTCAAAATTTGACGTATTCTTTTGGCATTTCCATTGCATCAGTCATACAAAGCACTTGTATGACTGCAGAACCTGCCGTGCTGAAGGGAAGACATCCCATTTGAATTGACAGTGAAGAAATTATTAATTCAGCTGGGATGTGCTCAGTACTCGTGAGCTTATTTTCCTTTTTTAACCTAAGCTCTYCTAAATGTTCATATCTTTCAGGAAAATTTAGGTATTTTTAAGCAGTTTGTTAAAGCCAGTTATTTGGTCTTCTGTATCTCTCTTGCTYCTTAGGTCTCAAAGCAAAGCAAAAATAATTATTTTTTTCAATTCTTGGGTTYCTCAGCACTCATCAATGCAACAATTCAACCAGCACTCAGAGAAAACAAACCTTTCAAGCATTTTAGGCAGGAATGGAAATCCCAATATGAAATACACTTGGGTCTTTCTGGTTTTTGTATTCTTTGGACTGTAATTCCTCTACAACAGCATTGTCTCTTCTTTATRGTTTCACTAAAGCTTTTGAATTTCAAAACATATTGAATGTTAAGGTTTTGTATTCACATTGCTCACTCATTCCTCCTTAACCAGCAAAGTTCTCTCAATCCTCCACAATTGCCTGCTGTGACAATAACCTCKCTTCAGCATCAGAGATTATTTTAAAATAAATCCACAATAAATCCAATTTCTAAACTTCCTCAGCATCACACACTGCTGCATGAAGTTACACATACTGTGAGTTTGTTCAGTGAAATGTGAATATCCAAAATTTACCCATCACGGGAATTGGATGTCAGAGTTTAGATGCATCATTAAATTTCCACAAAAGGGAATTTACACTCTAACAGGGAAACAAAAAGATAAGRCAGGACACTAAGCAGTCAATTGAAAAACAATACCAGAGTACTATGGGCAAAAGGTACCATCTCTTTTTTTTCTTTTTTTTTTTTATTCCTGCTTGACAGAATAACCACATTTAATAGATCAGTTGTGACAAGTGACCTTCAAGTGATAGTTGATACCAGTAGTCCATTTGTAACTATTTTTTCTCCACAGACCCATTTTTATAGGTGCATTGTATAGATCTTTAGATTCAGACATTCTTCCTACACTGTTACACATATTTAGGAAGAAAATAGGTGATCGAGTTTTGTGTAAAATGTTACAGTCCCTTGAAGGCTGACACACAGTGTACAACAYATGAAGATCTGCCCCAAGAGTGTTGCCCAGCATGCACATGGAGCAGAATGTGCAAGCATGAYTGGCAGAGGCCCCAGGGGTAAGAATAAAATGGGAGTCCTTTTGTACCTGGCTGCTGCTTGGGTCCTTTMATCTCCCATGCTTTTGTAAAGTTACCCAAGCCTTTGCACTCTGTAGCTACTTTCTGTGTGGTGCTGGGGGGAGAGAACAAGAAGGGAAATGAGTTAGTTAAAAGTTCTCTATGTCTTCTTAGGAAAAAAACAAGTTCTCTTAAAAAATGAAAGGGGAAAGGTAGAATCCAATTGCTTAATAGTAACTCCAATRTCTCAGCTTGCTTATATTGCTTTTCTGTTCTACAGCGTGGTATTATTGATAGCAGTGGCAACAAGGTGTCAGAAAGAGAGATGGGAGCAGGRAAAAAACCTCAGTCCACTAATTCATTACAGCCCAGGTTCATTAGCATCTTGTTTTACTCTAATGCAGCAAGTATGTCTCCATAATGCAAAGTTTGGCCCACTGCTCAAAATTATAAACCTCAGTAACCAAGCTTCTGGATCCTGACTGTGGATTAGAAAAATGTAGTGGACTGAGCAGGTAATTGCAGTAGACTAACATTGCTGGTATTAAATAAGAACGWGATGCTGTAAGAAACCACACACTGAGTGTCAGATGTAGGTTGCTTTGCCCTTTTTCTCTYCTGCTTTATTCTTTTTCCACTTTGTCTCTTATTTTGTCATTTGCTCCTTCTTTCTTGTCTTGAGAACTGAAAGTGCTCAATTAAAAGGTACTATTTGAGATCTGTATTCATACCAAGTTATAATCTAGKAGCAGCTGCCATTAAAACAGCTGTCAAATACAGTTTTAGTGAGCTGTGCTTGCTCAGCATTTCCCAATACGGATGTTGCTAGCATAGAAGCAGGCTGATTACTCCAGTTTGATTGGCTCCCCCCACCTTAAATTGAGAAGWAAAAGAGTTACACAGTTTTTCAAACAGAAATTACATAGATTAGAAATTACAACTATTTATCTTTATGCCTCTCTTGAAGCAGAAGTAGGTCTCAATGCATGTCATGCCATCAAAAGTATTTTTTATGGCTTTTAGCAGGTACTCGTTTACCTTCTGCAAGCAYCAGCTAATAGTATTTTAGTCATCAGTCAGGGAATGTATTTCTTTCAGATTTATGCAAAACACTTTTATTTGTTTGGCCTTTCCTCAGCTCAGACAGATTTTACAATATATAACGTACAGTTCAGGGCATTGTGTTGTTCAACCTGTATTTGATCATGTAAGATTCTGCAACAATGCAATGCTGAATCTATCTATCTATCTATCTATCTTATCTATCTATCTTTCTATCTTTCTATCACTGTTGGTTTCTTACTGTTCACTAAGCAAATAAAGCTCAGAGGACTAGGTATTTTCCTTAACGTATGGGAACATTTAATGGAGAAATACTTATAAAAAAGGCAAATAAACCCCTGTTTCTTTCAGGAAAGTCTTCTGTTAACTCTCATTCCATGTTGTATAATTTTTTCTCAAACATCAGGAATYTCTCTTCATAGCCACCAGTATGATTCAAGGGATGGAATATTTCTCCTACAGGAAAAAGCACTAAGAATTGGGATTGTTCAGCCTGGAAAAGAGAAGGTTTTGTGGTGACCTAAYTGTGGCCTTCTATTATMTRAAGGGAGCCTAGAAGAAATGGAGAGAGACTTTTTACAAGAGYACAYAGGGGCAGGACAAAGGTGAAWGCCTTCAAACTGAAATAGGATAGGATTAGATTTTAGGAACAAATTCATTACTGTAAGGGTGATGAGACCCTGGAACAGGTTGCCCAGAGAAGCTGTGAATGCCCCATCCCTGGAAGTGTTCAAGGCCAYATGGGATGGAGCTCTGAGCTGACTGMTCTAATGGCAGGWGTCCCTGCCCACAACAGGGGGAATTGGGAYTARATGAACCTTAAGRTCTCTTTCAGCCCTGTCCATTCTGTGATGCTACAATAGAAATATTCAAGTGAAACACAGTGTTAGTTTACCTTACAGAACGGGTCATAGAAAATAATTTTCTTTAGCTGAGTTGTAAGTACTTTTGACTTTTTAAAAATTAGTTTGGTATTCTTTTTCTTTATTCATTGTTCTATTTCTTTTTCTCTGTTGCTACCTTCTTTCCTCTGTTTGGAGGTCTGGATTGTCAGAGGGCTTGTAATAGCCAGCAAGATGAAATTTATATTGCTTGTGTGTGGTATGCAAAATGGACCCAAATTAGAGTGAACTTTTTGTCCTTTTTAGCTGTTTTCTGTAAATGCAGGATGTATATCTGACACAATGGATACAGTTTGAAAGTATTAAATATACAGCAATCAGGTGAAACCAGCTGTTGCTGAAATATGTGAAAGCAGCAAAACACCTTAAAATGAAATTATTTTTGTGAATGCAGTAACGTAGAGGCCTCTGACCAAATGCACAGATTGTCTTTTTGGTAGAGAGAGAAGAGCTTCCACTTAAATTGATGTCCAGAGGTCTCAAACTAGTTTGCCAGCTATTGAGTCCTGAAACTTCCTTACAGAATGAAAAAAATATCATCTCTATTTTAGGAAAAAAGGAGATAGGTTCTGTYTAGACTTTACCTTCTCATTTGCTTTCTTTAACTACAGTATCACCATCCTTCAGTTCATACATTGCAAGATGCAATGAATTAAAGGAATAATGCAGAATGACCAGAGTACTACCAGCAAATTTAAAGTAGTTGAATCTGAAAGCAAATACATGCACCAAGTTTTGATCCATTTAGAGTCAAGCAAAAATAAGGGAAGRACCTTCTTGGATTTGAAAACTAAATTCTGCAGTGGCTAATTATTTATCTGATTAGGGTGTAATTCATATGTTACCTGTGTCAGAGGAAAAAATGTGTTTTACATTTTTCCTGCATTTGTTTATTATCAAGTGCCTGATATTAGCACATGCTGTAGCAGTGTTTTCCMACAGAAGTGTTTCTCTACATAATTTTTCCTGGTGTGGATATGCACAGCCATGAGAATAGTTGCTTTTTAATAAACACAGTTGAATGCAGTACAGGTAATAACTGTTCAACTGCTTTTCTCATTCTTTAGCTTAGTTATTGTTTAGGAATGCAAAGATTTTAAGAACCTGAACATAATAACCTGTATCTGAAAACTCTGACTGTTGTTAGCACATATATATGGAACATATTCTAGAAATATCATGGTATTTCACAAATTTAGACCCTTTATCCTACTCCCATTTAGTTCAATATATTTTTTGAAGTTGCCTAGATAGAGCAAAATTCCTGCTAGTTTCTGTAAAAGAAAAAACATTTCTGAGCATTTACCTGGATCCAAGGGAGAAGAGCTGAATCTCATAAGTCACCAGAGAGCTTAGAGAAATTTATTACTTGAGTTCAAATGGCAAACAGTACTCTGACTCTCAGTATCTAAAATGTAGTTCTTATGAAAACACAGCAGCTGCTTGTATGTTAGGGTAGCACTCTGCAGTGTATGCATAGAATACAGGGTAGAAAATGAGATATAATGTATTGATACTGGAGAGCCTGAGACCATGATAAATCATAAATGTTCTGCCAGTAGCATCTTATGCACCTTTCTTTGACTCCAGCCCATGACATCCTTGTCAGTATTCTAGAGCACAAGGCTTTGAAACAAACAGTACTGAAAGACTGAATGTTCTTTTTCTCAGCCAGACTATGTTTGTCTGCATTACATGAAAAGGGGTTGAAAGTCACAAGGGCTGTGGGCACAGCTGATGCATTTACTCAATGCCTTCAGAGGCTCCTGATTCTTTCAGGAGCCCGAAACCCTGCTAAATGCCATCTGTTTACTCTTCTCAAGCATTAGCTGTTCAGTTGTGCTAATATTAATATTGGTACAAGTGTTGCTCTTCCACTCACTCATTACCCTTTAAGGTGTGTTTCTGTCTAGCTGTTATTTACTCCGCAGTATTTGAAATATTTCACACCCCTAGATGATAGTTTGGTCATCTAAATCACAGTTATGCTTTACAAAAGCAAAATTCTTATCTGCCTGTCTTATTGCTAAGAGAAATAAAAGCTTTTCAGAGCTAATGACTTTTCGTTGTTCTGGATTAAAAAAAAATCTTTTGTATGTGCCATCTAGGAGAAACAAAAGCAGAACTAAATAGGTATGAGATGTAAAATTCTGTCTTATTTCTTATCTGTCAGTCAGTCACTTAATSAGTCTTCAACCTCCTCTTCCACTTCCAGGGACTTGAGCATCTGTGAACTCTGCTGTAGTTGAGAGTGTATCAGTGCTACCCCTGGTTCCACGGGCACTGCTCACCAGCAGATAATTGCCACTTGAAATTAGTATTTTAATGAATTTATCTCAGCAAATGTAAAGCAAAATCTCCCAGGCATTAAAGAAACAAGTGGGAGGGCAAATTAATAACTGTGAAGTTCAACAGATGGATGGTCAGCAGATGCTGGCTTGGCAAAGGAGTGGAGCTGTTTCAGGTTTTGGTCTGCAAGCTGACACAGCTCTTAGGGACAGGGACAYGTGGGACTTGGCAGTGTTAGGTTTGTGGTRGGACTTGATGATCTTGGAGGTCTTTTCCAACCTAAATGATTCTGTGATTCTCTCTCAGCTACTGCTTGATCTGCTAAGGGAGTGATAATTCAGTAACTGCACCGAAAGTTCAAAGAGTGTAATCATAGTCATCACGTGGGAGAGAAGCCCTCTGGAGAATGGTTATTGCTTTGCCTAGAAAAAAGATCCCAAAAAGCAGGAAAATTTCTTACCCTGCTAGACTGAAAAATTAACCTGTGTGAGAGATGGGAGTGCTTTTGTGGAGTTAGCAATGATTACACAGTCTGTCAAACAGAAGTGGATATTCTGTTCAGCAGAATCAGTACTCTRCAGGATTTGGAAGTCTTTCAAAAAATCGTGTGGGTGTGTGAAAAGTGAAGTAACAAGAATTGTCATTAGAGAAGAAATGAGCTAAAATGAGTCTGAGGAGAAATTTTATTTTTGAATGTTCAGAAGAAAAATCCCCTGATAGTCAGTAACTAGATTAGAGAACAGCATAAATGCTTAGCAGAGGGAAAGTGAGTACAAATTCTTCATATGGAGGCTGCAGAGATATGATTTTTAAAAACTTTTTTTTGCATGTACCAGTAAATTTAGTTGTGTGATTAGAAGTTTGGGTTTTTTTTCTCTTGCAGTAAATGTTTATCTCTCAAAGCCATAGTCATGAAAGCTTTGTAATAATAAATGGACAGTTATCAACACAAAGCCTTCACCSTACTTTGGGTCTTTTTTGTTTACTATTTGTTTCCCAGTGGGTGTGAATTTATACAAAATGAGAGGTGTTTTTTCCCCAGAAACTCAGTAAAAAGCAGAAGTTGAAAAAAGTTGCAGAAAGTTTGCTGTAATTTGATAGACAAGCATACAAACAAAGKGTGAAATTACACAAAATAATGTTGCAAGTAGGGATCAGTTCAGGRATGCTGGCTGATATGCAATGCAGTAAATCTGCTTGTAATGAAATTAAAGTAGACATGCAAATRAAACGGTTTAACAAGGGAGCCCAAAAGGAAATTACTGAAGATTACARTAGATTATTTCAAATGAAGCAATTCTTTTTTTGCTCTTATGAAAATATCTGAGCCCAAAGTTGRGTATTCATTGATGTTTTAATTTGTTTAGTTTCTTAATATTGTTTCAGTCATACATTTGCTCCAGACTGATCACAAAATCATTAGATTTTGGCAGTGAAGCATTTAATTTCTCATTTATTCTATGTAACTTATCTTTGGTAGTTGTATGCATTTATGTACTTTTAGCTTGTTGGAATGGGAATTTTAGCATTTTGTTATCTTTCGGTACTGCAGAAAACATGGGAGGAGTTCAAGACTTCTGACAAATTATACGCAGAGAGAATTTTATGAATTATTGTGAACACCACAATATTATTTTTACTGTCATTCTGTCCTTGCTTGATTTTGTACCTTATTTAGTGTGTGGTTTTTTATGTTCTCATTTGCTAGGATTAGTGTAATCAGCACATAATTATGCTTGTCCAGCAGCTCATGTGATACTCCTGGTTTGAATTAACATGAACAAAGTATTGGGTTAAACTGAAATCCATACAGATAAATGAGGCAATTATGCACACACCTGTGAGCCTAAAAGAGAAATCTGTGCTCTGGGAATGATAATGCTGCAGTTTTACACAGCAGGAATGTGCCTTTGAAGGATTCAAAATCTTGTGTCCTGCTCACGTAGGATAAGAGGGTCAGAAGGGAATTTTAAAGATCATCTWGTCCAGCCCACCTGSCATGGGCAGGAACRTCTTCCACTGGGWTCRTGTTGCTTAGAGCCCTGTTCATCCTGACCTTGAACAYTTAAAACTGTTGGGAGTTAAAGGCATAATGGGGATGGGGTCATATCACCTGAAGATTCAACAACGCTGCTGTGTTTATGTCCAGTCATCTACAAAAAGCCATGTAGTGTCAGCAGCTGCATGAGGAAGGCATGAGGGGTTTGCAATAAATTATGATTTCATGATACTCTGAAAAATCATTTTCAGGAAGGGATCAGTCATTGTCTTTTGTTCCTAGCATGAGCAGCTTTATTCAGAAATAGTTACTGATGTTAAATACCTGTTCTTTTCGTGGTCTAACTTGTGTGGCACGGGAATGGCTCAGCCATGCTCCTTGAAAGGGCAAAGTGCATTGCACAACACATTTGCTCTGAGAAATGGGGACCAAGCTGAAGGACCAACAGTTTTGGCTGTATCATAGATGCTTTTCTTGRCTTTTTCGAGGCCAAGTTCGAGTGTTTCAAGGGCTGCATTCAGTCCCACACTGCTATGAGCTGCTGTCTGTTTCAGCATTGCATAGCAGGACTCGTGCAGCAAAACTTCTTTCCACCACTGTTCTTCCCACCTGCCTGGCTTTRCAGCCAGGTTGGTTTTTGTCTTAGATTATGATACTTTATTGAATGTTTTATCATTGCCCTCATGCTTTAGGGAGATCTGGATTTTCTCATGGTTTTTGCAAGCCTGAGTTATCAAGCAAGCTAATAGGGTAGTAAAGGTGTTTGACATTAATAAAGCTAATGAACAACAATGTTGGAGCTGTCCTCATGCATGCAATCAATTTTATGAAGCTCACTTCTTCAGKCATTTCTCCAGGTGCTCTTATAGGACCCTGGGAAAAAGGAGTCATAAATACTTAAACATTTCCAGTACTTTGATGAATATTTTACATTGTAGAATATTTGAATATTAGTAATTAATGCAGACTTGAGAGTCAGAAATTTTTTTATAACCAGAATGGCTGGTCACTAGGCTCAGGGATGTGGTTGGAACTGAATAAAGGGAAAGTGTTTGCCACATTGTCTGCTAGTATGTCATAAAGAAMTGAGAGTGCAAGTGGAAAATATTTCCTGCAGTGTATGAGTTCTCACCTTTGCATTCTGGAAAGCTCTGGCAGGGTAGTGATAATGGACATAGTGTAGGCTACAGCACAGCAAGGGTGAGACAAAWGGAGCAAAAACTGTGAAGATGGGTGCCAAATGGAAATGTATCCTTTCTGCTTCAGTTGCTGCTCCAAGAGTCTAAGCAGACAGTGCTGGTAGGTCTGAGGAGTGGTAYGAGCACATCACCTGGGGCTGGGAAAAAAAAATCCAACTAGTGTGTTTCAGACCAATTTCTCTGAAAGCAAATCTAGTATGCMTATGACAAAGAAATGGAGAAAGCATCCAGCCAAGGAAAACAATTTCTTCTGTCTTGAGGTCCTGAAATTACTTGCCCCATTTCCATCTCACGTGCTTAAGTTCACTGCCAGTGAGAGGATGCTACGGCTGTGGTTATGGTCTGTGAAGTAATGCAAGTGTTCCACCTCTAATTCCTGCCTGGTGAGGTCTGTATCCATGTCAGCCAAGAATGCAGAGAAGCCCTTTGGTTAATGAAGCTTTCAGAGCGCAGGAGAGGATTCCTTTCCATGGGAGGCACCAGCACCCTGCTTGGGGTTCTGGTTTTGCCAGCACAGTTCACCTCCCATAGGAATAAATAACCTGCCAAGGATGGCATCTGATTCCTGGCAACAGAGAAAAGCTAGCTGTGTTTYATTGCTGCTACTGCCTTCTGGGGCAGATGGAGGAGAGTGGGTGAGAAGGACAGTCCTTTGTTTTGAGAAGGGCCTTCAGCCCAGTATAAGTTCTACTGAAAGGCAAAGCTGTCTTCATTGTCACCAAAGCGGCAGCGTTTGTCCATCAGAAATTACCCTGAAGCAGTCCATGAAGTTAGCCTCCAAGTCATTATTCTGGTAGGATTTAAGAGAGTAGGAATGCAGTCCTGCCTTTGTGGAATTTAAGTCCTTTATACAYGAAATGTGAATGTGTGACACATCCAAAACAAGTTGATGTTAAAAGGCAAAGTTGACTGTGTGAAAAAGACCTGGAAGAAATGTAAGGATGAGGAACRTATCATGTTGATGCTTTAATGCTAGGTAAGAATGACAGCTGAGTTTCAAATGWGCATGTTAGGGTCAAGACTGACAAATGATTCAGTAATGAAACACGACCTGATGGAATCATATTTGTCTGTTCCTGAGATCAGAAATGCCAATAGGGGGCACAGAATTTGAAGTATGGCAGTATTTTGTATATTTAATCTGTTTCTGCATCTTCACTACATACATGACAGTAGATTTTGTGGGAATATCAGCTGAGATGTGTTTATGACTCGTTTTATCAGAGGCAATCCTTGTTTTCAGTTGTGCAATTTGTAAAGAGATCAGTAACATTTCTGTTATATCAAGCAGTCACATGGAAAAGGCCATGAAATTACTGAAAAGTTATGGCCCTTAAGAAAAATAGGCTTGTAGGTTTCTTTTTAAGTTCCCTGGAAAAGAACTTCCACTTTGCATTAATAAGTGCATAGAAACTGGGGGATTTTGTGTATTTGAAAGTTTAAAGGTTTGGTTGTGGTTTTTGTTTTGTTGTATTTTTTCCAAGTTAACTTTTTTTTTTTAACAGGAATCCAACATACTTTTTTTGAAGGAAGGCAGCATATTTTCTTTTGGTGTTCATGCCAGTGCTTTGAATTGAATAGATGAAAAATGTTGCTCTCTGTTAGAATAAAGAACTTCTCATGATCATATTAGGGATTGTTGTTCCCAGATTGAGGCCTAGGTTGTTTATGCTGTGTCCCTTTTCTAGAATCTTGAATGCTGATCAGTAGTGATTTGTATTGCCTGCAAAATGGGAAAGGGTTGRGATTTTTAGTCTGAAGAAATAATAAGGAAAAGTAGCCCACTGCTAGAAAAAAACTTAGATGCATTAAAATAAGGATACAGTTCTTTTATTTGACCATACTTGCAATATTTGTGTAATAGATAGCTGATGGAATAATTTAAGTGATTTTTATGAAAAAGTATAGCTTGTCGGGAAGCAAAGGGGAACAGGAAAAAGCACTGTGTTTGTGTACCAGCACATAGGGTTTCTCTGAGGCCCAGGTTACCAGCATCTGACTGGAARGGAATACAGCAGGAGACATTATCCAACTAGTTTTTAAATGCATTGATAAGGTTTTGACATTTTAGGTGAAGGAAATGGCTTAGAGGGCTCTTTTCTGTGTAAACAAAGAAGAGGAAATCACTGAGGTTGTCCAGACAGCGTAACCTTGGTGAGAGCGATCTAAGATATGTTATTGTATTCAGTTTCTATGACAGGAATGAAAAAYAACAACATAATAGCAACCTTTTTTWAAAAGCATATCTAAGTGCATACTTACCTCACTGTGAAGAAAGGTTTGAAAGAGTAGCAAGAGAATAACCCCAAGTAGGAGGATAAATTCCATGGGAAGGAGAAGTTGTATCAGGTTACTAAGGTCAAGACAGTTTTGCAGCACAGACACTTTAGAATACTGTGAGAAAGACTAAGGCACAAAATGAAATGCAGCCAACAAGAAATCAGAAGTAATGAGAAATGTTTTTATAAGGGTAGTTTTCAACAATTCATTGTGAAAATGGAAAGGCTTATTAATTAGTGCCATCCTGGTTCTTGTACTATTCAGTGCCCTAATAGCAATTTAAATAATAGAAATATTTTTCTAATTCCTTCCAAGGCCATGATCCAGTCTAGTGATTTGTGAGTGGGCACACTCTTATGGAGTTACATGATATTTTGAAGTGTTGGCAGTTCACAACTTCCAAGGTTTTCAAAGCTGTTGATTTTTCTTTTCAGAAGGGACTACATGTTGCATTGAAATCTGCACTGAAGAGAAAAAAAGAAATAAAAGATACTGAAAGAAAAAGTGCAGCTGAGACCATCTCCTCTTGGTTTTCTTCTCTAATTATGTTTAGAGAAAATACTTATTTTTTTTAGGGTGCACTCACTCCAAAGACGTAGACCTGCTTGGTTGGTATCAGATAATTGTAAATGCACTGCTGTACTTGGATTTGGGCTCTAYAGCAGCCTTTATTGCAAGCCCATATAGACTATGGTAGCTTTAACCAGAATTTGCCAACTTGTTTCTTAAAATCTCATTAAGATCAGGGCTCCAGGTCAGCAGAGGGTGAGGGCAGCTGCTGGAGTCTGTCAGACTGGTGCATCTCAAGGACATCACGTGGTAGACAATGGTGTTTTCTGGTGGTCAGGATGGGCTCAGCTCTGGGTCACTGGCAATGACTGGCAGTGTTACCTTGTTGCTCAACAGTCAGAAGAGGATGCCTAAAGCTGTGCCTGCGAGACAGCCATGCCGTGCTTGTCCTCTGCTCTGAAATGCTGAGCTGCAGAGTAGTGGGTGACAGGCAAATGAGCAACGCATCTCTTGGCAGAACTGCACACTTTGAATGTTGGGAGTGAGTGAAGGAGTGTAGTGGTGATGCACTATAAACAAATCAGGCAAATGGATTTGTCCCAGCCTTGAAAGAACTGGCCTTAGTGTCACTGGATAGTATTTTTGGGATGTCTGCTAGCAAGCCTGAATTCTATCCAACGGGCAGCTGGAAATGCCCTGGAATGCAGAAGAAGATTATATTGCCCTAAACAAATCAGAAGTTCTTACTTTGTTCCTAGAAATAAAAGGTATGGATATATTTTAGATATATCTATTTATAAAGACTAATGGGAGCTGTGATTCATAGATTTGCCTGTGAGTAACTGTTTATAAATGAAGTGCTCATGTCCAGATACTTCTCACTCTTGCCATAACATCACTGTTGGGTTAGATTCCTCTGAATTCCATAATGTTTCACTCCTCACTATACGATAAGGTAAACACACACCCAATTTCAATGGTGTGGGTCCTTGCCCGAGTTGATGACTCTGTCTCAGTTTAACAAGGAGAAGATCTTTCAAAAACATTCCTTAAAAAGATGGCTCTTCGCAAGAGCATTGTAAAAAATGCTGATAAGATGGTTATAATAATTTTGCTAATGAATTCCTGAGTAAGTAACTGAGATAAATAGGTTCAGACTTTGTATAAGAGTAATAGCTTTGAAACTATTAAAAAACTTCACCTTTTTGAAAGTCAGTTAATCAAGCCAGTTGAAATATATAAGTGAAAGAAAATTAGGTGTCTACCTTTCAACATTGAGAGGTGGCATTTAATCTTAGAACTTGAAGCATTTTCAGTCTCTCAGAGGACTTCCAATGCATGACAGCATTCCTGTTGCATCCTGAGGTAAGGAAATGACTTTGCTAAGTCATGAACTGGTTTCAGACATTCAGAGCCCTTTTCCAGGTCTCTTGTGAGCAGTTTTGTGCTGACAGCAACAACTTCTTTTAACATTTTTTTTTTTAATGAAGGTTTGCACTTAAGCTGGTTCTTCCTTTGGAAGGTGGCTTGACATCCATAAGAGATCACTAGAGTAAATCCAAGACCCATTTTCARCCAAATGGGCTCAAACAACTTGGAAGTTCATCTGTGCTACTTCGCTTAAATTACATGACCCAGTGCATATAAAACGCACTTCAAACTTGAAAGCAAGGGGCATTTATTCAGGGCATCATGACAAGGTTTTCAGGCTGAGTCATGGTATTAATTCCAATTTAGTTACGTTGTTTTGAATTCTTAAATAAGGACACTTTCCACTGCCTTTGGAGACACTGCATGATTTTCACCTGAWTGGAGTCACCATGCCCTGTGTCAGAGGACACTTCTGTCAATGATTTATTCATTATACAGAATTTTCTTCTAGTGTAAATATATTTAGTTAAAGACTGTTTTGATCTGTTCAGCTTTTCTTTGTCTCACAGGTCCAGGAGAACTTTTAGAAAGTGTAGTCAGGGGCTAAACTTCTGAATTGCATCCTGAATTCCCTAGGATTCAGCATTATCAATGGAGCAGCTATAAACTAGCAGGACAGCTGACCTTCAGTTTTCTGAAATTGAAATTTAGGTTTCAAAGGTGCATATTAATGATATCTRTTCTATTGTTTTCCCATGAGTCACCAGGTTTCCTTTAGCTGAGAAGTATCTATGTCAAAGAAGAAAATCACAAGGTTCCATTTGTTTCTTCTGTTTACTCTTTTGACCTCATTCTAAAAACTGCATAGCCATGAGTACTTCGTGTTGGTGAAGATAAAAGTGGCCAGACACCTTGAAAGAATTTCCAGGGTGTGGTACTCCACTGTCAACAGGAGAGCTTAATATATCTAGAGCTCTCCTTGCTTGATTTCTTCTACACACATCTTCTTTTCACAGAAAACATATCAAAGTCCTTTTTTACTCCCACAGTGTACACTTACATTTAGCACATGCAGGCCTAAATCATTTGAAAATAAATATTCTGAAAAGCTCTTACTTTGGGGCTTTTCAGAGGTATGCTGTTCCTGTGAAACATAGAGGARCTACGTAAATAATAGAGAAGTTCAAGAAAAACAAGATTCTCTGACTGATGCACACATTATATGGGCACAGAAGGCAGAGATGAATCCTCTGCTGTAGGAGACAAGTATAGCTGTGTAGAGAAGCAGGTGTATTTGTAAAGCAACAAAGCAAAGTGGGTCAGGAAGGCACTTGTTGCACAGTCTGGTGGCTGCACTGCCTTCAGACTGGTATTCAGGAGGTGCTGCTGTGTACAACAGCAGCAGGGAAGAAGATATTCTCAGTTCCTAAAAAAAAGCCTGCTATTTTTCACAATATTTTCTTCCTTCATGCAGTGAGAGCCCTGTCCCAGAGGCAGTGGCTGTGGGTGCCAGGAGGCAGCAGGATATTAGGAACAAACTTCAGAGTCTGGCATGAGCTCCTGAGAATCAGTTTCTGTGCCATGCAGGAGGATGTAACTGCTTGTCACTTCTTCCTCTTGACTTCAGTTCTGTTGGCAATTAATTTTGCAGTCTGGATGATACATGGACAATGTTGTTTCCCTACCTGCCTTGAGGTTGGTGTATTCAAACCCCCAGAGTTAACACTTTGTGATTCAAAATTCCTGTTTAATTATTGAGGGCTCCGTTGTGTCTCTAGAGGATAGTTTCATATCATGCTTACGTGGGAAACAACGTTCTACTCAATTTCTTAAAAAAAAAAAACAAAAAACCAGTTACTTTTTGGAATTCCAGTTGTTTCTGAAAATCAGCAGTTAACAAATGTGTGTTCTATGTTCTGGACAGCAGAATTGTCTGTAGCTGTGTTACAGGTTTGCTTTTAGCTGCTGTGGGTGAGCAGAAATTTGTACCTCTTTCCCTTGAAGAAATACATWGATAATGTTTTAGAGAAGCGATTGTTGTGACCCTCCTTGGGCTAATTTTGCACAGCGCTGTGTGAAGGTAACAGCTTTCTAGAGCACCACTCTGCCACATTTGGTCAYTGAGGCAGATCTCCAAACATGCTTTGCAGTCCCATTTCTGGTTTTTCAGCACACACATGGCTTTTGGTACAAACCACTGTTTGTAATAAGCTCCCCAGAGATTTCTTGCACTGTGTGTACCCTTCAGTCATGTCCTATGGACTTCATGTTTTTCTGTTACTGATCTTTCTCATAATCTGTGAGTGCTTCACAGTTGGGAGCRGGGTTGGGAACTGTCTGGACAGCCCAGCAGGGTGCTAGGGAAAGCTCAACAAGCTTCAATCCTTGCTGTGCAAGCTTGATATTTCATGTCAGAACCTGATGTCCTTTTAATGTATCCAGAGATATTCATTCCTTTTGCCTACATACCATATGTATACTACCACAGAGTTGCAAATGCTTGATGTTTGTGTCTTCCCTTCYCTCCTAGCAGAATGTTGTATATTATATCAATAACAAAATGGGAAYGTAGGAGATGATGCCACTAAAACAAATATTCTCCTTCGTTTTTCTTTCTAGAATTATGCAGCAAGTAATTTCACTGATTGCAAGGAGGAAGCGGAAGACAGCAACGCTTACAAGCTTATGTTAGGCTCAGAAACTCAACCAGCCRTGGGTAAGTCATGTTGTTAGCTTTATTGGTGCTGATATGTGCTGTATTAAATTAATGAGTTTATGGGCAGAGAGGGAAAATTATTCTTGCAATTGCCACATGTTACTGCGGCCTCCAGGGAGGGCACATGTCCTGGAAGAGGAAAGCAGTTGAGGGATTCATTTAGGATAATGAAGTTACTGCTCAGTAGGCAAGACCTCAGTGCAGCCACCGCTCCTTGTAAATGCTGGAAAATTGTGATCTCCACTCTGAAACTAGAAAACAGCTGAATACTCCAAGCTCTCAGAGAAGAACCTTCATAAAACGGGAGGGGCTGCCTACAGGTGCAGTCAAGTCCTGTGTGGAGGCACAGATAGTTGACATTTTGGAGCTTGATGTTCSTACTTCGGACCACAGATTGATGACAAGTCTGTGGATGATCTGTGTGGTCGAATGCATTCCCCTTGCATGCTTCAAAGTTGC
>NW_026624036.1:157348-204904 GCF_030028575.1 Malurus melanocephalus
CATACAAATTGCTTCTCATTTTTCCCACTGCTTATTACTATTAACTCTATTTTCAAATATGGTGTAACCTATTAGAATCTTGAATTACCATCACGAATCACTCTGAAATTCACATAATTAGACAGAAGTAGCTTGCTATAGGTAGGGTTTTGTCCTRTGTTCTGCTCTGCAAGAAAAAGCTGGCTATATATAGGAAGTCATAGCTGAATTCTAARAGGGGCAGAATAAAATTAACTTTGACAATGTGTTTTGCTTCCCAGAAAACATTCACCTGCATCTATATATGTGTATAAATGAGGGGTCAGTTTTGGCACACAGGATTTGTTAGTGTGGGTTTGGTATAAATGCCTGTCTTGGAATAGCTCTTAAATGGCCATATCACCAACTGGTAATGTGACCCTCTCTGCCCAATGCTGTCTGTCTGTATGTGGGTACCAGCAGAGGAAGTTTCCTGGTGTCCTGTGCCAGCTCCTGTGCTTCTAAAGCAGAGTTCATCTAAAAATGCTCCCATGTGAATAATTAATTTAAAACGTGCTCTGAATTATTCTGTGTTTAGCTGTGGTTTCATCATTGGGAAATGGGGAACGAGAATTCCTCTAGATGAGGATGATGCTTGCTTTCAAASAGGAGCTCTAATGAGTTACTGCTGCATAGTTTCAGTCAGCTGCTTGCTTTAGGAGTACCTCGAAGACAAGTCCCCTCTTAATCAAGTCTGTGTTTTGGCAGTGGCCTGAGAGTGCCCTCTGTGGGAGTTAAAAGAAAGAATTTCCTACAGAGAAAGAAACAGAACTTATATAGTGACCTGGAAACAAAATATTTTTCGTTTTAATGTGGCAGGTGTATTAACACTGCTTGTGGTTTTAAAACATTATGTATCTTAGCCAGAATGCATGTTGATAGTACATATTRTTAATACATCCCATCAACAAATTTATCCATCCCACTTGCAAAGGTTATTTAGCTCCTCTGAACCCATAAACAGGTAATTCTTTAAATAGCAGCCAAAGGATTGAAAACACAAACAGTAGTGACCACAGCCGGGTTTAGCAGATACACATATCTACAGGCAGTAAATTACAACACAAGGAAAACATGAGTCAGTATAAGAATTCAGGCAGCTCTACTGTTTTTCCAGGAAAGATGAGCAGTCATGCCAAGGAAGTTATAAACATTTCTGGGAACAGCAGTCCCAGCAACAGGTTCTAACTCTTAGTGGTTTGTGGATGTTTTAAAGACAAATCAGAACAGACYCAGTATCAGGAAAASMGTCAATGCCTTTTAATTCTGTAAARGGCAAAAACTAAAGCACAAGAAGTTCTGAGTAGTTGTACTATAAAATACATGAAATATAAGGAATACAGAGAGAGATGGAAGTTATTGAGTGGGGGGTTTGGATAGTCTTAGCATAGATTATAAGAGGTCATAAATTTTGGCTACATTGTAAAGGGCTTTTTAATTTTTTTTTTCACCTTGCCCTACAACATATATGTAGAGCCTTGAAAACCCAGTGGGATATTGAAGATGCAGGAAACACAAAATCCAACATTTCCTGAATTAAGTTTCAATTCTTAAGTCATGTTGCAAGAGGTAACAAACAGCTTGACTTTGCAATATGCCATGGGCCACAGATACCACTTACTTGGTTTAACTAGCACRTTAGTGTAACTCTCGTGAGAGCATTGGGGCACTCAGTGTTTCTGCAAATAAATCCTTTTATTTTGGGGCTAATAGCTAAGTGTCTACGTTTGATAATCTGATGTGAAATCATGAGGAGGCCCTRAAGTTGGAATTACTCCTTTGGGACATCCTTTCTACTCAGACAGATGATCAGAAGCCTCTGAAAATGAGGGAGTTTTAGAATTGAAATTAGGTCTCTAAGCTACTTTAGGAAACTGAAGTTTTAGGATAAGTCCTTATCCTTTTAGGATAAGTCCTAATTTCTTTACCCTACATATGCAACACTGTTCCTTCCTCTTTCAGAGAGGCATTTTGTGATGGACAGGAGTAAAAGAGAACACAGTGATGGACTTGTAACAGCGAGCTGCAGGGAAGACCAAGGCACCTGTGAGGAGGACAGCGAGGAGGAGCACCCGTACACTTGTATGGCATCGGATGAATGTGTGTACGATCTCATCCTGGGGGAGGAGGAGGAGGAGGAGGAGGAGAAAAGGAAACACTGCAGGTCCTTTATCATGAACAGGCCACCAGCCCCTGCCCCCCGCCCCCTGTGCTCCCCGGTCAGAGAGGAGAACACTCCCTACATTGTGCAAGGTTGGTGCTGCTGCTTTGTCTGTATTTTCTGGGAGAATGTGGAATCTCTACTCGTTGATGAGCAACATTTTCTAAAAGACCATGATCCCTGTTCAGTTGCCTTCATGCCAACATGTTAGTTTCAGTCAACCTATTCTCACCCTTCAAATGAGCTGAGAACATCTCTGAATAATTTTCAGTTTGCATCTGAGATCGTATCACAGTTTTTATTTAGCTTTTAAAAARTTATGACAATATGATGGAAAATGAAGAATCACTGGGCTAGCTGTGAGTGAATCTCACAGCAAGTGATATAGAATACATGATAGTGATATAGTTACAGCAATGTGATATAGAATGTGCTATTTGAATTGCCTTTTAAGCTTCTTTATCAAAATGGATTTAGTTAAGGCTGAAATCAGTCTCAGAATTACTTTTTTTTCTGATGAGAAGACTTCTCTTTTCTAGGAGAAATACTTGTGTGAGGATTCCACTTTCAAGTATTGTTTCTCCAAATCTAGATGCTAAAAATGGGCTTTTCTAGGTAGGATCATCATATTTCTAGGAGGAAAGATTAGGTCCTTTTACCACTTCTGTGAAAAATTRTTTTGAGCTATTTCATGGAAATACAAGAAGACCAGAAGGGTTTCAGGTATCTTTGTAGTCTAATTCAGCCTGAAACCAAATTTGAAAGTAGCAAAAGGAATACAGTGAACAAACTGCAGAGATCTCTGTATAAGCCCCCAGATCCATCCTGCCTGCATCTCCAGCCTCTTCTGCAAAAGCCAATGTACAAGAATATGCATAAGAATAAATGGTAAAAAAATAGGCTGACAAAGGACACCATTAGATTTCTTACTTCATGCAATGCATGGTTTGCACTAAAAAAGAATTAAAACTACCCAAAGCATCCAACCAAATACAGAGGAGCACCTCCTCTTTCATGACTGTCTGTGATGAAATCAGTCAGTGATTTCTTTTATTCATCCTAGCTAGATCTCTTCCTCCAAGTTCCAGGTTAGAGCCAGAATGCATGAGCTAGTGAATTCATCATTTAGTTGCTCTTTCTTCAGCATATTCAGAAGGTAACATGTATGATTAATTGGAGTGTAATCCAAAAATGGATGGGTGTAAGGGGACTCTTACAGCTACAAAAGTCATGAAATGGCTGCTTTTACTGAGGTTGYTTGAACAGTGTCTCAAATCTGGGTYCACCATCATCACAGACARGCCAGTGACTTGGAAACCCTTCCTGTGAAGATGTTTCATTTGGAAGATTGCTTTTACTGTCTTTTACTGCACTGGGGTGTTTCTGCTTTGTTTATTGGCTAAGGCAGATGCTAACAGAGTAACATCCCTGATGGGGCTGTGGTTCACCCTGTGTATATATTCACGTATGCACACACTCACATTTGTTACTTTTGCTTTTATAAGCAAGTAATGGTAGACAAATTCATCTCCTGTAGTTCTGTGAAATCAGCTTCTGGCTCATGTTCTTTTGCTTACACAGTATGTGGGGGGAAATAGAAACACTTCAAGAAAGCTTCTGTTGACCACTCAGGTCTCTGTTTTCCTACCTGCCCTGCTCGTTCCAGATGTAGAATATTTCATTTTTGTCCAGGGACTCTTGAGATAGCTAGAGAAATTTTAGATAGAAGGGATATATCTTCAGGTGAAAGATTTTTCTTGTACTTGGATTGGCAATTTTTGCCCTCCACATTGGTTAAAAAACTCCCTCTCCAGTCCAACAACATCTCGATTTCCAGTTTATTGTTTTAGAACTGCTTATATTTGATTTTTAAAAGATTGTTCCATCTGTATGAACCAGAAAATTTTATTCCAATCCATCATTAAAATCTGCATGTGTTTGCAGCTATTCCTTTATGATTTAATCAGTGTAAAATACTCTAGTTAATGCATGTACACATTTTTCATCCAGCAAATAAATTGATAGTAGTTTTGGGGATTGTTTTCATCTATTATAATAAAGAGTATTGCAGATGTTGCAAAGTCAAATAATGAAAAAGTTAGAATTGCATTACAACATTACAATGCAGTAATAAGTAGGTAGCCATAYGCAGCTATTTATCACAGATATTTTATTTCATCWATTGTTTAAAGTGGGTRAGCATAAAATGTTTTTCRTTCTCATTCTGTTTACAATATARTTCATGSCTGCCSTAGGCCCCATRTGTTGTTTCAGACCCTCCTGTTTATAAACCCTTTGACTCTGCATCCAMTGAGTTTTTAAATGCCCAGTATGAAGTAACTGAGATTCTTGAGGTGAACAGCATTACACAGTGCTTTACTCATTCAAAGCAGAGATACTATTGATTTTAGTGGCCACTACRAGTTCCCAGAACTTCAAATTAAATCATTAGTGTGTCTGCCTGATGTAAGGGTACTGACTATTCACAAGCCTGATTCCTGGCTTAAGTGACCCTTTGGCTWGGGCTTTGTTGGAAAGAGAAGTCCTGTCTTGCAGAGCAACTTTTAGTTACTTAACTGAGCCATCCTTCCTTCCTCTGTATTTTAATTTATAAAACAAATCATTTAATATTCCTGTAAGAAATGGATTGTCTTCACTGCACGGTTCTGGTTGATCWTCAGAACTGTTCCCTTGTGGCATTCAGTGAAAAACAGGTCCTGTAGAAAAACAGAATGGAGTACAATGCACAGAGGAGGGCTGTATATAGGTGTGTATTTGCCCACAAATGGATCCCCCTGTACTTTGGGAGTTCATGGAGAGCTTCATGCCCCAAAGATTTCAGKGTCTGCTGTGATAGTGCCATGCAGAGGTGCAAGAGGAGGAATGTTTTGTTTTGTTTTGATTTTTGTTGGGGTTTTTCTTGCCATTTATGTGCCCAAAGATGAGCTCATTTATTGGGGTTGGGGGAGTAAGACGCAAGCATTGTGTAGCAGAAATGCCTTTTGCCTCTTGGATTGTATGCAGGTGACTCTCTTTAAATTTTYTTTATATCCATCTGGGCAAATCAAGTGACTGATTTTCCCTGAGTGCTTYCACCACACTTGGAGTGAAAGCCATGACATTACAAAAGTGTATCTACTCCTTTAAGTAAAAGTGGTGGTACTTCCATGAGAATAGCAGCAAAGAAGAAAGCAAGCAAATAGGTTTTTGTGTAAAGAGCAGCTTTCAAATACATGGAATTTCAAATACATGGAACTCAAGCTTACACTGGATAGAAAGCCTGCTATTGGTAGATTACCCCACTTGGTGCTCTGCAGAACTGGTTAGGGAAACTCTTGATCTATAGAAAGCAAAGATGACAAGAGTCACTTTCAGAGCAAGGGCTGCACTCCAAATCCTAGCCAGTAAACACTCAATGATGCAAGTTGTCATAACTGAGCTACCACAATTTACAGTTTGAGCATCTGCCTTGAATTTGCTGACAAATAAATTCTGGGAAACGTGGGTGAGTTGAAAGATTTAAAACATAAGTGTTCTGATTGCTTTTATTCAGTTTCATTTATTACATTTTCAGATTTTAATGAACATGCAAACTACTGAATTGAACACTGGTAAACAGATTGCATTATTAACAGAGAGTACATTTGTTCTTTAATTTAGACCACTGCAAGAACTCTGTCTTATGTGTGAAAGGCTCATCAGCCAGTGGAGCTGCAAATTGGTGCCAAGTAGTGCATTGTCCAGATGGTGTGCACTCTTACTGTGCTCCCTTACTGTTCCTCAGGTGCTTAGAATTTCTCTGTAGGTTATTTCAGTGTTTTGTTTAATTGTGAGCTGCCAAAACAACTGTTAAATAAACATCTGAAGGTGGTGTGTTTTCAGTTTAGAGTGCAGTTTTAATGCTCAAATTTGATTGAGCTGRAAGCCAAAGTCCCCAGTGTATTTGTAGGTCAGGTGCACGAGTTTCTGTAATATCCCCCTGTAATTTCTGAATTTCTGACCTRCTAGGACTCCCTCAAGGTTAAGGATTACATTACTGTCCTGTTTAATTCATTTATCTCTCGTCACAGTATGAAAGGGTTTCTCTGCAGCAAAGATACCTGTCCTACAACAGCATAAGTAAAACTTCCAATGCTGTAGCCTTTATTTCTTAAATAGCCTCTCACAAATCTCTGAAGGAATGTATTTCCCCTCTGTGCACTGAAAACATTTTGTTATTTAAAGATAGCTGTCTGTGGGACCTCACACTAGCGTTAAAAATTAGAAGTGGAAAAATATGTTTTCTAGTTACTGTTCCAGAGGAGAATTACATTCTCATTGCTCATCAAAATCGCAGGATATGCAGAAAAAGTGGCATCCAGTGGATATTTTTAGGGAGGCAGAATATCTTACATACAGAACAGACAGAATAAACCCACTGAAATGAAAAAATAAAATGCAGAACAGAACTGTTAGTGTCTTGGAAACTTATCAAGCTGATTATTTGGGACTACAGTGATTACATCCCGAGTCAGTCATTCTTATTATGCCAATTGTTTAAATGCTCTAAAGCTGGGGTTTCCAAAGTTAAGCCTCAGAGCTCATGCAAACTGCAAAACGTTTATGTCCCACAGAGGGATTTTGTAGTACTGTCCTACAGTGAGTATGAAGCACTGCACTGCAGATGAATTTCATTATGTATTCCTAACTTAAGGGTGTTTTTCCATGAGTGAAATAGTAGGAATCCCTATTTGGCTGGCAGTTAGGCTGTTTTTACAGACCCAGTTGGGAGTGGTATACCAACTTCACCCACTGTATTCATTCAATCAGATTCTTTTGCTATCTGAACTTTGGTAGATTGAAACAAGTTTGGAATAAAATACACAGAGAAAAAAAATATTTATAGGATGCTGCCTGGTTGCAAACCAAACTGTTCMAAWKSCMWWWTTWWWRKWAAAAMARRMMWWRRRSCYSWTCCTTTTTGCTTTTCTCTRCTCAAGAAAACTGTGACTAAAGAAGTRTATTCAGGTTATGCCTGCTGGAGTAAATACTCTTGAGTTTGTCACTAAAGTCATTCTAACTTCCATGATCCTCTAAGTTAAAATTCTGACAGGAGTAGAGGTTTGAGAGTTCTTTTCATTCTGTGTTGTACTGTGGTACTTTGGTACCTCTTCTTCCACTCACTCTTTACCCCTTCTYTAAGAAGGGCATTCTGCTGTTATTTTTATTATCTTTTTTCAGTGTAGGGGAGTCTCTGTAGAGTCTCCTGTGGTCTGTCCGTAACCAAAGTTGCTGGGATTCCAACAGATTTGAACTCATATTTGTCAGATTCAGAATCTCACTGTAAGTTGTGAAAAGAATACTCTGAGCATATGTTTATTTTTGGATTAATACTTTCACATTGTCATTACATTATAATTCCTTTTAAAATCATTTTGCTTTTGGTCTCAGCAAGTGGAATGGTTCATTCTAAATCACTGTGGAAGGTAGGGGCTGGCAATAGCCTGTTTATGAGTTGTGATAGTGGATGTGGAAAGCCCTGTCAGCACTGAGCCACTGCAAGTGAGGGGACAACATGCACACTGGTATTTCTGGTCTTTATTCTGATGGAAGGACAGTTGTGTTCTCAAAAGTGTCTGGAGTGTCAGCCTGCATTTAGCCATGATCAGAGTTCCTGTACCAGTTTAGATGTGGTCACTTGGTTTCCTGCACTGGTGCACTTAAAACTGCTCAGCCTTTTTCCCTTTGCCTTGTTTGGTGTAAGAGTATCCAGACACCTATTGTGCCCTGACAGGACAGCTTCTGGGATGTGAGCCTTTGTTACCTTGCACCACACAGCCATCCCTTCTCCACCATGSCCAGACCTTACTGGATCAGATTCATGAGCCCCACTGGTGTGCTTTTACTATGTGTTCAGCTGCATTACCTTGGAAAAAGAAAAAACTCTGTTGATAAGGTTCCATTTCCTTAGTTGATTTCATGTTATGAGCCACTGGAATTTTTTGTTTTCAAAAAATTTTAAAAATTTTTAATTTCTAAATTTTAATTTTTTTTAAATTTTAAATTTTGAAACATTTTAAATATGTGAAATATTTTGTATAAGTTTTGGGAGTGGTCATTAATCATCTCTTACAAAACTTACTGGTTAGAATTGCACTGATGAACTCTCTCTAGTCCTCACGCTGAGTGATGTTCAGTGTGTTAGCAAATGAAACAGACAAAAGGAAAATGAGATCTAAAAAGATGTGAACAAACATCTGCAGAGTTCTCATCTCCTGAATAATAAGCATCATTCTACTACATTCCTTCCTTAGTATTCTCTGTGTATTTGTGATCCCTTGCTGTGCTACATCTAATTTACAATCTAAGCCCTATCAGAAAAAAAGTACTTGGAGGTTTTATTTGCCTAGGTACTGTGCATGCATATTTAAATGTTAAAATGTTTAAGTAATGTGGAAAAAGTTGAATGGACTAAGATAGGAGTCTCTCCCTGCAGCATATCCTAACCAGCAACTCGCATCTCCTTTCCATTCTTCTATTAATGATAAATTAACTACATGACGATTCTAAAATGAATGAAGCAAAAACCTACAAAGAACAAGGAGGCAGCTTGCAAACCACTGTAATTTTCAAGTGAGTTGTATTACTAAGTGCAACCTTAGTGTMCTAATTAATTAGAATTATCACTTAGCCATGTGTTCATATATAGATTTTGTTCCCCTGTATTTTAATTTTGRATGTTTCCTAGTGAAAACACTCATAGATAATTTTGTTTGGAACATCAGCTCAATGAAGCTGATGAATAAATGCAGCTTCAATTTCTGAGTCAAGCTGAATTCAAAATAGTGATATTTATTGATGGATTTTTTTTTTAATCACTATCTTTTTTCCTTTGTGTTTGAGCTACTGAAAGTGTCAAGTATGGATGTATTAGGTATGATTAGCTMATATATTCTTCCAGAGGGTAGATTCATCAGTCTAGTTTTGTCTAAAGCACTAGTGCATAGTGAAAACTGGTTTTTAGAGKTAATCTTGCCAATACAACAGATTAGTCAACATGCCTCATAGTTTAAATGAGTAAAGTAAAATATAAATTAGAAACTATATCTTGGTTCATCATTTCTTCTTAGCTGATACGAGTTTTCTCCTATGATTTAACTCTTTCCATGTTTTCATTGCCTGTGTTTCTAATTACATCACCAAGCAATTTTTTGAAATGTCATAGTGCATCTGTGACTCCTTACCATTAGAGCTGTCACAACCTCAATTAATTCTGAAAATCAAAGTCCTGTTCTTTTTGTCACCCTGCAGCTGCTGTAAAAAATGTTTTTCTCTCTTTCTAGACCCTTTATACTCATCAGTTTYTTGCACAGTTTGTGTCATAAAATGCTCTTTCTTAGTTCAGAATTATACATAAAAGACTTAGATTCAAGTGTTTCTAACCTTTCTATTTGTGGTGCTAMCCATGAAAATATTAACCACATTTCCAGCCTCATAGCATTATTTACCTGCMTGTGCAGACAGCCTGAAACATCTCTAGTTCATCTGACTGAGGGGGAAAAAAAGGCAATTCAGAGTTCCGTGGATCCCACTCACTTTCTGRTGCATATGTTAGGGATATTCCCAGRGTTCTGTGTATTTGCCACAAAATTTAATTTTTGTCCCACTTTTTAAATTTGGTTTTCTGCTTTCATGTCCTACTAGAAACTATTGCAGTMGTTTCATTCTCCCTGAGTTTGTCTTGCTGGAGGAATATTGAGGTTACATTACATTCCTAAAGAGAGATCTTGCTGCCTGAGACATAAAAATGTATTTAGGGCTTGCAAAGAACTTCATTTGTATCCTGTAGCAGCTGAAGAGAGGAGAGGGAATGAAGTGGARTTACTTATTCCTTCTCTCAGCTGCCTTTAATTCTGAGAAACTGCAAAAGAAGTTTCTGGTAGACAAAAAATAAATGGCATGTATAGGATCAGGGTATTTAATATGGAAATTTTGACCTACAAGCATCTCTGGGTACTTTAGCCAGTCAGAACATGATTAAAAATCCAAAAGAACTCTTTCTGATCATGCAGATGTTATTGAAGGGTGCACAGTAAGTATGATAGAAGTAGTACATTTTAATCAGATTTTCTGTGTCAGAGAGGCCCAGAAAAGAAAAATATATATCCTCACTTGAAGGATTGTAGCATTCTGACAGTTAAAAAATTTGCTATATTAATATTGCCTTATTGAAGGAATATTTACTTTATCTTCCATAAAAAAATAATAGAATATGTCCCTGTGCAAGAGTACTTGTTTCTTTTATTTCACTGCTGTATTCAAGTAGTTGCTAAGTAATTGGAATGTGGRAATGAAAGGGTGAATTGCCAGAGTTCTCCCCAAACCTGTGGCAGTTGTAGAGTGGAGTGTGCCTGCCTTTCCAGGCATTCCAGAAACAGCCGTTTGTTTTCATTGACCTCACCCACACTGAACACTCGCTGCCAACTCAAATCATTTCAGCAAGATGTGGCACATAAAGTGGTTTTAACAATTTTRCTTTTCACTGGAAGAGCAATTCAATTTCTGATTACTCCAATACTGCAAAACTCAGCAGAAATTTCAAAGCCTATCAATTAAAGTGCTTTCCAATCAGGCTCATTGTTGAGTTGTGTCCCTTCTCCTCCTTATGTAGTAAAATTCATGCTGCCTGCATTACCTCTGTGTTCTCATTACTTTAGTTTTGTCTGTAAAGGGAGAATATTACTTCAAGCAGAGAAGAAAACACTGCAACCATACTTAGTATGATTCTTTGATAATTACAGAGAAAAGAATTTTTTAAAAAAAAAATCTATCAGAGTTTGGCTGAGATAGGGACTTAGCATCATCAGCTTGTGCTACCTGTATAGTTCTTTCTCAATTTAGCCCAAAAACTTTTTAAGGAACATCAAGTCCCCAGGGATTTTCATTCATCATCACCTTCCATCCAAACCTGCCCAGGAGTTAAAGGCTTTATTCTGCAGTGTAGAAAGCGTGCCCTTAGAAACTGCTCCTTCCTCACCTCTGCATGTAGCATGTGCTGGGTTTGGATGTCACAGGCGTCTTGATCATCCATTTTACAAGTTTCTCTGAGAGARGACAAGGCAGCCTGAGCAGGCAGACAAGGAGCAAACACCACTGGGTTTCCCTGGTCAGCAGGAGCAAGGAGCCAGCACTCCAGGCTAACACACAGAGTGTGGTGTGTCTGCTCTGCTGCTTGAGCAGAGTCCCTTGGCCTGGGCCTTGGTCCCCAGGAAAACATTTGCTCCATTGAACTGGCACATTTGCTGCATTGCAGGGATGACAGAGGATTACTTAATTGGCAGGAATTATTCTGGATTCAGGATTGTCAGTTTGTTTAGTGAATATCAGAACTGAGACTTGACAGAAAGGTACTGCCACACAGGCTAAGTCAGAAACTGAGCAATTTCCACCTCCTAGGTTTTACATATTCTGCCAGCAAGAGTTTGATATTAGGGGTGTATTTAGGGGTGTATTTGGAATTTAGGGGTGTATCCAGGCTGGCTGTACTCTGGGCACTTCCCAGAAGTGGCAGTGATGGGCTGTGCTAAAGAGTGATTATGCTTTTGCTGTTTCTAGTGCTTGAATAAAGCAGGCACAAATATACACACATTCTTTTTTTAGCAGTGTTATTATTCTCACCTATTTGGGTTTTTTTTTGCCTTAGCTTTCCCCATAAAATAAGAAGCAGGCTACAGTAAGTGTCTGTACCATGTGGAGAACTCAGAGATCTTGCTGTTTCATCTAAACAAAGTAATATGCTAGTGTCATAARTCTGTTTTATTTTCTTCAAAGCTTCTTGTAATTGTTCCTCTAACATCAGTAATCCTGCCATTCTGTGCAACAGAATAATTTTTCAAGTAATTAACATTGGATTGACAAGTGGGTTGAAAAATACTTGTAGACTAGAACAAAAAATGCATTCCATCTGCTTGTATGAGTCTCCTTCCTTTGTTCAGAATGTGTGATGTTTTTTATTGCCATTTTTCAGCTTCCTTATATTCTTAATTTTGTTGCAGTGTTTCAGCAAAAGGCCACTCGAGTGACCTGTGACAACAGCAGGACATACTGCGAGGCCAGGAATCCCGGTACAAAATTTAATTAGTTCTTTAACTGCCTTGATATTTTTCAGTAGAATTAGTAGRGTTTTGCTTTGATTTGATTTTGGCTGATTTAACATCTGTTTTGCCACCTACGATTTATATCCTTAATGGTATTGCAGCATTAAGAGATCAGATTAAAGAAAGAAAATTAAAAGTTATAGTCCTGTAGGAAAGATTTGTAGAGTCAAGAGTTATTTTACATTTTTCTGTTTCGTTTAGTCATTGTGATTAAAGCCAGAAAAGGAAGGACAGGAGGGCTCAGCTGTGCAMTAATTCCAGCCATGGAAAGACAGCAGTGGGGGGAGAAACAATTCTCTCTTGGGTACCCCAAGATCCCTGTAAAATTACTTACTTGTGGYAGTCCAGTTGTGATTTGAGTTGTAGCACATGAAAATGTTGCTACTATAAATTCCATTAGTGGAACCCGAAAATAATTTACAGTGTTATGTACAAAATGAATGAACACTGAGTGAAGATATTTCCTCCTGCTTCACTTAGCAAGTAGCAGGTCAGGATTAAAGCATGTAGAGCAGCATTTAATCACTGATTTCTTACTSCACTTGGGAACTGCAGCCTACAGTGCTACTGGCATTACTTTGCATCAGTGCTGAACCACTTAGGAAAAGAATACAGCACCCTGTAGATCTCACTGTGGTGGAWTATTTGGAATAGCATAGCTCTACAAACCAGCTTCATGGTCAACCAGCCTTTTATGATGGAGTGACTACATGGTTTTATGGATCTGAGGAGATATACACACACCCCTTTTGCTRATATAAAAAATGAAGTTTTACCTAACTTGGTCTGATCTGAAAATAATCCTATCAGATGACAGGTCATTAATCCCTCAAAACAGAAACAATTAGCTAAGATGCAAAAGAGTAGAGAGAATCCATGGACCAGGGCAATAGTAATGAAGAAAATGGTCAGGATGCTGCTCTGCTGCTGAAGAGTGATGGTAGAATCCTCATTGRTTTGCTGTATTTTTCACTCTCTACATTTTGTTATAGCAGCACACAGAGACCACGCTGAYATGGTAACTTACAGCACTGTGGTACACAACATCCCTCCTGAACAGGAAGAACTCATCCACTTGCAGAAACAGGTGAAAAAGGGGGCAATTTCTGTGGATGAAGCTCTTGACAGATTTAAACARTGGCAGAACAAAAGGCAGAGACTACCATCCACTCAACAGGTACGAGTCTGAAAGTTGTTCCTTGATAGGACTCTTGATCAGAAGTTCTAGAAACAAGATCTTGTGTTTTGGCTCCTGTATATGAGGTAAAAATTAAAATCATGATTTATATGCAAATCAGATCCCAAGGAGCGTGCTGCTTAATGTTCTGAATCTTCTAGATACCTGTCTCCACTGTTGTTTGATTACTTGAGAGGATTTTAACCAAATTCCTGAGTTAAATATGTTGGTCTCATAAGATTTGTGTTTTAAACTATTGGGTGRTGTGCATCTTTCATGAAACCACAAACCTTCTGTCACCAAACAAACCAAATGTGCTATTAAGCAGTGTCAGCTAACAGAAACATGACTATATCAAACATACATTTATTGTAGTCAATTAATATGTATTGACTTACATCAGGCTTTATGCCTGTCTAAAAGTGTTGAATAGAATTAGTGAAATTCACAACTGTTGGTAATGCTCAACAACTCCTTTGTATTCAATGTATGGAGTAAATTGAGGTGCACAAAAGCAGGATTTACAAAAGCCCACACACTGAGTCACTGGAAGAACTGCATCAAAACTGCAAGCCATGGAGGGGAGGTTTGTTAAATACTTCTAAAAAGACACATGGAGGAAGAGGTCATGCACTCATTTTGCATGAGGTCATGCATTAAGAAAAATAATTTCTTGTTGTCCTTTAGGTCATTTAGTAGAAAAAAGGAAAAGCAAAGMTGATCTGCTGCTTTGCAAAGTGGGAGAGCTGTCAGATGCTGCCAGCAAGGAGAATGCTCTTTGTGTTTGCATCTGCTTGAAAGTTTGAGCTCTGTCACCACAGTGGAACACTTAGCAGCAAAAGTGCAAGGGCCTGGAACAGTTGGGAGCCATTTCCTGAGCTGGGCAGCAGCAGCACAGCACTGGGAGTGTGGTGGATGCCCCCTTCCAAATCCATCTGCAGCCAAGCATGAGGATAAACTGCTGGCACWGCTCTCTCAGTCAGGGGCATTTCTTGTGGAGGAGGATTGTGTCTGATCTGTGCCATGATAGCAGCACCAAGTCTTTTTGTTTTTCTTGGTGAACTATGAGATGCCTGTATTTCAAGGAAGATTTACTTGGCCTTTTTTYACTGCTTCAGGTAAAACGCTACTTTGTAGTGGTGGTTTATAGCCTGCACAGAATGTGTGACTTTTCTTTGGTTTTGTTCCATAGAAAAGTCTTTGTTGTCACCCCTCTATAAACATGATGAACTTGCTTCATGCTGTCACTGCAGTTGTTTGTCCTTCACTTGGATTTTTGAGGAAAAATCACTTGTCCAAAAAAAAAAAAAAAANTTGTTTGTCCTTCACTTGGATTTTTGAGGAAAAAACACTTGTCAAACAGAACAACCAAAACAAAAAAAAACCCAACCAAACAAAAAAAAAACCACCCAGGCCTCTGTAATCTAATATCAGAATCATTGTAACTTACTGATGGGGAAAAAAAACACCACAACAAGATTCTGAGGTAAGCTAAAATTAGTATCATAAACATTTTTTAGTCTTTAATTTTTTTTTCCTGGAGAGAGGTGCTTGGTGTTCAGAATGCTAAAGAATTCAGCTTTTTATAGTGACTCATTATTATTACAGAAAACTTCCATTACTGATTTCTGTTGCTGGTTTTATGCTTGTTTTTTTTTGCTTAAAGGAAAAAGTGCATCACCTTAGAGACACCACTATCAGAAACAGACAAGAAAATGCAAAYCTGAATGGTAAGTTGTACTTTTTCTGCCTTTTAGAACTCTGAAGCCTTGARCTGTAGGTATGGTGCAGAGGTCTGATCCAAACCCTTTTGGATCAGGCATTAAATTTGTAATGAGCATTTTCTSTATCTGACCACATTTATTTTAGCAWAATGAGGCCTTCAGCAGTGTCAGGATTTCATCCCAAAGATGAACTCACTGCAAGTTAATGGGRCAGAAAATTTCCCAAGTCCCTGTGGCTCAGCTTTTCTGTAGCCCATTTCCTACTGCATCATCAGAATTTGGGTAGATGGCTTCTTTAGATCAATTTGCTTGATGACTTCAATATTTTATTTGTAAATCAGCCATCAATTTGCAAATTYTTGATGAATTTTCTACTGCTACAGCAGTTTTTGTGAGTGTTGTGGTCATTATTTGAAACTCTACCATTGGTGATTTAAGATGTATTTTTCCTTTTTGGGGGAAAAATACGATTTTTCAGGCTGTCCTRTGCAGGAYCAGGAACTGAACTCTATGATCCTTGTGGGTGCTTTCCAGCTCAGAATATTCTATGGTTCTTTGTGATTGATGTCATCTGCAATAGTATAAACCATCAGCTTTTCCTGCAAATGTTTTATTTTCTTGTTGTTATGAAAAGAATCTATTRGATGGTATTGGTTTTAGGCCTGTGATTCCCATAAACTTCATACATATGAAAGGAAAATTAGTGTTTCTTTTTCCCATTGGATTTAGTACCATTTGTATATTGCTATTTAAAATTATCTACTAAATGTGTTATTTCCTTATTGCAAGAGAGAAAAAAAAATGCACAGCAATGCTTTCATTATTCTTTTAGACATAAATACAACACTGTGAACTTGTGAGATAMTGTTATTAATTAAGGGCAATTCTTGCTGAGAGAGGCATTTTGTTTCACATGTCATTTAGTAAAGTGGTATGTGTGAATGTCAGCAGTCCTCRGATTTGTTCAAAGAATTCTAGTTTTTACATGTATATACAGATTCTGTACCTATGAGAACATGGGCCTCCCTCTCTAGATTCCAAGCTTGAAATCAGGATTTGCATAGACAGTTTCTGAAGTCTTGATTGAGGATTTAAATAGATCACATCTGAAGTATATTTGAAAAGAAATTTGATTTTATTTTAATGAGAAAGAAAAATATCTCCTAGAAATTAGTATGGAATATAATTTTTAGTTTTTTGATAAGTTTGATTTTGCATCCACTCTACTGAAAGTTATTAATGAGAGACACTCATTTCAGTCTTCCATTATAATATTTGATGCTATCTCAAAGTTCATGTCTCATTTTGTAACAGTTTATTGTAGGACTGAATAACACAAAGAAAAGAAAATCAACTGCAAAGCAAAAAGTTCTGYCACTCTTGGAATGAAATATCTACAAAATCCTATTTTAAGAACAACTAAATAGGGCTTAGGCATGGGGAATGTTCATTTGCAGAAAGTGCAGGTACAGACAGTGGTTAAATCTATATACTGAGATAYACATCTGGACTGACCTGTAGACATTGATAATATCTTCCTTTTTTATTTTTCCCAAGAAGGTGTGAGCCAACAGCCCAAACCCAACAAGAACGAATCTCTTACATGAAATTTCAGGGTAATACATAAAAGATTTGTGGACAAAAATTCCACTTTTAAACCTGAGAGGATCAAATTTTTCAAGGTACACCACCAAAGTACTGAACTAGAAGTAAAAGTTTCCCTATTGGCCATGGAAAACTTGATCTGTAAGCAAGGCTCMTTAAACATCAGGCAAGGCTTGAGAGTCTTGGGTTTGTGCATGTCCACTAATAGGACAAAAGGCAGCAGCTGAGACAATATTTAGGCAAGGATTACTGGACAAGTTTCCTCTAAAGTCTTAAACAACACAGCTTTCACATCTATTCTATAGCCTTATGTCCTAGCATAAGAAAATATTTAAAAACTTGTGTGGTGCCTATCTACATCCTTGGGCATTTGAATTACCTATGTGAATCTCATTTAGCCGTTTCTGAAAATGAAACTTCAAAATCTGCCTACTGTTGAAGCTACATTATGGCACCTTGTGTGCCACATCCCACAGATTTAGTCATCCAAAAACCTAAAAATATGCACGAGATTGTAGAAACTATGTCAGATGGTTGGAGTTGCTTGGAGTTAGCCATCCCCTCATAGCTAATCTCYGTAGAACCTTGAACTTGTTCATTAGGGACACACAGGAAAGTGCCAGGTTCCTCATCAAAACTGGGAATGACTGATGCTCTTTTCTCCAGGCTTGGCATAGCAGCAAGAAGTGAGTAGTTGGTGTCCCTGCTTCATTGCTGGGTAATGAGAAAGAGAGAGCCCACAGAGGACAAACTCTAACTCAGCTGGGCTTCAGGAGACAAATACTGCATTAAGCAAAYGTTAAGCCTGATTTATTATTATTGGTGATGGTGTTACTACAGCTATTATTATTTCAGTGCCAGCAACTTCTACCATGGTTGAAGGTAGATTTTGGAAAAAATGTTCAATGTTTCAGTAATCCCCTAATGATAAATATACCTGTGGGACAAATGAGCAATTCAGTCTGCATCTGCTCAGCCTTGGGCTCCCTGGCAAGACTGGCAAGGTCGGTGACCTGCTGTGGAAAGGGCAAAGCTTTTTCCACAGCCTGCTCAACTGCAAGCATTTATTTCTTAGCTGCTAAAATCAGTAGTTACTGACACTGAAAGTGGCCTTTCTGTCTAAGAAGGGCAACTTTACTGTGTGTTGCTGTASACTGTTTAATACTGACCTGCTCCAGTAAGTAGCCATATCTTCCACTAGAGTAAAGGCATCCTCTACACAACAACTTCTTTCAGTCTTTGATTTCCAAATCTGTAGATGCCCAACTTGCTGCCAAAGACCAAATCTCTCTTTCCTGTCTTCATCCAAAAACCACCCAGAAGAGCACTGTGCACTTCTTACAAACTGGCAGGTTATTGATTACATCTATCCARAATGTCTGGCTTCATTCCTCAGCTTTCATCAGTGCCTTGTTTTTAGTCCAAGTTGCTAACAGACTGCTTATTCATCAGTCGATGCCTCTCCAGTTTGCAGGTTGTGTCTAAGTAGAGTTTGCTGAAAACTAAAAAACCATCTCTTATTTGTGAGCACARCTACCAATTTCTGTTGTCTCTGCCAGGTCAATAGGAAGATGAACAAAGATAAACCCTAATTTTATCATTTGGATCTACAGGCACTAAAAATGTTTTAATCAACCCAGTTAGCAAAGTTGAAATAACATGGGATCCTGAAGCACATACAAGGTTTTTTGTGTTTGAACAGTGAGGAGGTTGTAGAAAAGCTGCTTTTTTCTTCATGACTTAAAAAGTATTTCAGTCAGGACTACTACTCTTGAAAATACTTATTTGCTGGCAGTTTACAATAGTGTCCATTGGACTTGTGAAAGAACATCTTTAGCCTGGCTTATTTCCAATTTCTTAGCTTCACATGATGCTTAAAGTTTAAATCTAGAAAATAATGAAAATCAGTTTTCTACCTGTTTGTCAGCAAATCAGGTCTTCATGAGGCAAATTCACAGTCCCACTGCTGACAGGAGTTCACCAGATAATGAATAACCATGTACCTCTCACCTCTCCTAATTGCCACCAAGAGACACCAGCCTTGCTGTTGGGAGCAACATTTGTAYAAAATCTACCTCATGTCATTCTCCCACACAACAACTGCTTATTTTTGTGAATGTCTCTTGCTCCCCTGCTCCCAGGGACATTTGGTGTCTTCATATGTGAAGTAAAACACATAGAAAGTGACTCATCATAGGAATGTATTTTCTGAATTATTCAACTTCAAAAGATACTCTGCACAAGCCTTTCTGATATAAATGACTATTGATTGCATCTTTTTCTTTTTAGTCTACAACTAGGAGCCCAACACGGAGCAGATGCCTGATTACCCAAGGTAAGATAGGTATACAAATGCACACACAAATGCCCAGAAATGTTGTTTGTCATGGAAACAAACACTTGTGGAAGTACTTTCTATCAGAGTGCATCTCAGACAGAGGCTGTAATTTCGCAAGATAAATTATCATCACACCATCTGGTTTGCACTAGAACTTCCCTTTTATCAGCTACCAACCTATTCTTGTTTACAGCAGGGCAGATCAGCAATCAGAGCAATGAGCTCACTTTGGGTGCAGGTGAAGAGAGTTCCTGCAGTTGTTGCCACTCAGGCAGTCTGTGCAGCTAAAGGCTRTGTTAGAGTCTAGTCCTACAAACTGATTTCACAAGCACTATCAAAGACAGTGAATAAAGTTGAAAGCCATAGATACAAGGGCATGTCCAGATTAAACATGAGACCAGTGGTCATTTTAGTGCTGGGAAGCTTGGAGGTGATGATACTGTCCCCACAAACAGCAGAATTTTCTGATGATTGTGCTGATCATTAATAGCTGGTGGTTTTAATTATTACAATCTATCTGCTACCTGARTGCTTCTGTTTATACCTCATATTACTATTAATATATTGATACAGTGTTAATATTTTTGCTATTATTATKTCATATTATTAAGTAATATTTCTTCACAGTAGCAAAATTATGCAATTCATTCCTGACGACAACCATAATTTTATAGGCTTTTTTAGCTAAGTTACTAATTGATTCAATTTGACTTTCAGACTTTTCCAAGTGAGGGGAGTGCAGTATGATACTGTTGTAGTATTATATTTTTTAGCATTGCAAATGGATTATCTGCCACCCTACTCTCATGTAAGAGCTGTGTGTCTCATTTCTGGAGCCAACTGCTCACCTGCTCACTGGAGTGAGTGTCCACACCTCAAAACCATCCATTACCTCCTCTGCTGCTATTCATCCTCTGARTCACTTGTTCCCCTCTCCAAAAGTTCTCCTAAGAACAAAAAAAGAGTCTTATGACATGAGCTGAAAATGAAAAGTTATTGCTCCTTCTTCAAGAGGCAGCTAAACTCCTACATGGGCATTCCTAACAAAGCTGTTTCCTTAAGTGGAGATGAAGTCACCTGCACTTAATGAGCAAAAAAGCTTTGAATTTTGAAASCTCTGAAACTGGAGAAAACTACTGCAAAAAAACTGGGTAATATCAAAGATRCTTATAAATTCTGGATTGCTAAAGTGAGATGAATCATGCAAGGGGAGAGGGGAAATTACCCCTGGGATCAGAATAGGTGATTTCTGTCACTTCTAGAAAATTATTATGTGGGAGAGAGAAGGTGAATTAGATGTGGGAGAACTTGCAAATACAATTTATCCAGAACATTCAATAATTCTGTTTGTGAATTATCCACWGCAAACTCCAAGGTTCTCTTCTTCTGCAAAATATGGCTTGTTTTCTTTCCACTTTCTTGCTGTTTTCTGCCTTCAGATTCGTTCAAAGAAACCTCTTTTTTAGAAAGACTAATTTCAGTGTTTATTATAAAAATTTGCAGATAAACATTCAAGACCTACCTTTCTATTGCTCATGTTTTGACTCTCCAGACAGTTGAGTCTGTGACTTTAGCGCAAAGTTCTTAGCTAACTTAGCTAAGAATCACATTTTCCTTATGCAAGGTGGGAGGAGGAGAAGGGAATTGATTCCCAGCTCGTGGATCTGAACAAGAAGAATGGTTTTGATTCTCTTATTTCAACAAATACAGCTTGATCTTATTCCAAACAAACCTGACCAGTCTGTTGAATAACTGGGATATTTTCCTGCAGTGTGTCTCCTCAGCCAGCTGCACATGAGTTTTCTCTGCTTGGCATCCCACAGATGTTCCAGCTGTGCCCTGACACCCTCGGGCTCCACTGGGTGATCATCCCTGCACTTCCAGTGCCTTGGAATCTCTCACCTGGGCCAGCTCTGGAAGAAGWTCAGCATCAGTGAAGCAAATTAATAAGATTTCTTGTAAAGTCAGCACTGAATTTTACACCTTTTCTTTGCTTTTTCTAAGATGACAGCTGACAATTTATATAAAGATGTGTTGCGTGCTTTGGTTTATAATTTTTAAAGCCATTTCAATTTTTCCATTGTGCTTAGTAATTTGTTTAAAAGTAGATTTTATGCACAAAAGAGGAAGATTTTAAAAGGTTATGAAGATTATGAAGTGAAAGTAAATAAAATTTAGTAAAGTAAAAGTAAATAAAATTTTACTTTTTGTTAAAATGTTTTTATATTAACTCTGTATAAAAAATTGTCTTTCCTAGGAATAATTGTATTTTATCACTGTTTAAATAATTGTATCCACATTAAAGCTAATTTCTTAAACCAAACTATGTAAATCAGTGCTAATTATCTACTAATGCATTAAAGTGATTACAGAACTTTGGTTTACAAGGAAATTGTGTTTTGTTTAGTAAGTTGCCTAAGGTAAATTATATCCAGAACAAAACCAAATTACTTTCTGCTGTATTAACACAGCAACAGTGTTAATAACACAGCAACAGGAATAAATCTGGTTAACGGGTGTAATGGTCTGCGTTCCCATAGGGTTATTCTACAAAATTTAAGTGAGCATGTGACAATATAAGAGTATGCAAGATGACTTACCCCATTTCATGCACAAAAACAAGGAAAAAAATCTCCTTATTATAAACACATTTTGCTCCTTAACTACTTGTTAATGTGACACCCAAATTTGGAAGGGTGGAGTGGATTTGAAGTTCAAGCCCTCAAGGTTCATATTATTTTTCCAATCCCAATAAATTATTGTGCCAAGTGAACTATTAGGAATACAAATAAGCCAAAAAGCCAATGTTGGGATTTTAAAATAATTACAGAACCTTGAAAGCATATACATTTAGACTAATTAAAAATCTATTTTCTATTTAAATGGGTTGATTAAACATTTTCAGGAAATTACTTGTTCTCTGGGGAAAACCTGCATTTCTGTTAGGAACACTCCCAACAAMTACTGCAGATGTATTGCTATGAAAGTTATAAATATTCAGTGGCTGCTGTATTAGTGTGGCAACATAGCTTTGTGTACCAAACAGAGCTGCTTGAATCACAGCAAAAGCCTTGAAATATTTAATGTATTCCAGAGCTGGAAATGCAGTCAGTATCTGTGAACTGAGGGGCATGAGACTGTCAGGCTTTATAGGAGAGAAAATGGGATGTTTTAAGATTTTCCTGGCTAYATGGAAATGGGAATGGGGAGAATTRTTTGGAGATCTGARTATAAGCTGTTATTTCCCCCTTAGGAGGTCCTTCTTCTTAAAAACATTTATATTCTTACAAACCTTGCTAGTCAGTRAGGAGCCAACATATAAATGGAAAAGAGAGCACAAAAAAATGAGTAAGTTCTTCATGTTGGTACCTGGTGACATTTGTTGGTTGTCTCTGTAGCAGAGGGGATGCAGGGACCTTTCCTGGGAGGGGGTCAGTGCTCACAAAGCTCCAGGGAGGATCCGCGTGCTGTCTGTCCTGCAAAGGGAAAGGCTGTGGCTCCTGTGCTCCTGTGAGAGGGCTCCTGGGCAATGCAGAGAATTGTGATCAATGGGAAGAAACTACAAAACTGGAAATCTGCACAAATAAAGCACAAACAGCAGTTACGTCAAGGAAACAGTGTGGTTTTTCCTAGGGAAAAATGGAGTATAACAGTACAGCAACACTGGCACACGCTCACAGTAGAAGGCTGAGGGTAGCTGCCCTCAGGAAATAAAAGTGCACTCTGCATGTGTGCATGTCACACCACAGATGTGCTTCTGACTCATCTCTTTCATGTAGAACACCAAAAAACAAAATCAAAAATACACCCCACCCAAACCGAGATCAGCTGTTGCCAGTCCGTAAAATCTTCCGGAAAAATTTTGTGTAATCCGTAACAATGCAATTTCTATGGCATTAAATTCCACAATGGCTAAGCAACAAATTGAAAACAGGGTTTTGTTCACTTGGGTTTTGTTTACACACACACAATTTCCACCCACCCATACTTTGAGGCAGCCAGYCAAGGCCCCAGAGGAGAAATGAAGGGATGGATCCTTTTTTTTTTCCTTCTCCAAAGGGAATTTCTTCATCTCAGTGTAGTTAATTACGTTCAAGCTACAAGTAAAATTATTATGATTCTACAAAAAATAAAAGTGTCTGTTCCCCTCCCGTCTCATATTCAGTTTTTACCGTCTCTTTTCTGCTGCAGTATTTCCATACACTTCCTCCAGGTGTGCCACTGACTTCAGGCACATTTTTAAAGAGACTTTCTGACAAAAAGTCTTGATGTTTTGCTAACCAAACATGCTCCACAAACAGTGAACATTGGCAAATGCCCATTTAGCAGTGCATGAGCAATTAAGGAAATCACAGAGTCTGAAAGTCTAACTGAGGCAAGATCCCTGTTGTAGGTGCTCTAAAATATTAGCTAAAATAGCTGAAATATTAATTTCATTGTAAGCTAGGGGATTCATTAGCCAACCCATCAGCAATAASACCACTCCAGCTGACAATATGTGTCATTCCATTAAACTTGAACCAATAATTCATTGCAAAGAAATACTTTCAACACGGTGAAGTGCTAGAGAAAGAAAACAATGCAGAGAGATTGACAGTGACTCAGTTATCAGAAAGTTTGTCTGATGTGCCAGGAACCTCATTACAGGAGAGGTTTCAGTGAGTCAGCAGCGCTCAAGGATTGCCCACTTTTGCTGAGGTAACTCACCATTTGGATGTAGCCTGTCATCCAGGAGGGGGTGGCATGGCCTTGCTGATGTTCTCCCTATGAGAAAACACTCATTTTAGCATTTCAGCAGCATAACACAGCACAGCATGCAGCAGAGTGAGAATAAAGTCCTACCTTCGTTCCATTAAAGAAGCTATAATCCAGGCAGGAGTGTAAATGGTTCTGGAAATACATATCTCAGCCTTGGTAGGAAACATCCACTGTGACAAGAGCAGGAGCAAAATGACAAGAGTTGTCCTGACAGTGCTCGAGGGGGTGTGAATAACAAAGAGGAGGCAGAACCGTGTAGACTGACTGCTCATCCCCTTCATTTACTGTAACCAACTTTCTTCCTGAGGAACTTCAGAGTGGTAATTCAGCAACACTGAAATGAGTCATTCCAGAAAAAGGCCCCAAGACAAGCCATCAACAAGCAAGGTGGAGGGACATAGTCAGCCACTCCACACACACTGGGATGCAGTAGCTGAAATTAAGAATAGCATCAAGAGAGCAGGGAAAAGTTTAATGGAGGAAGAAATTGGTCCCAGGGAAGCAGCAGTCAGTCTGTGGCAGACTCCTAGTACAAGAAATCAGAGGATGTATACCAGCATCACTGTCAACTCTCAGCAGTAATTTTGAAAGCTTGGATCAGCCTCTTCTTACGAAAAAAAAAAAAAAAAAAAAAAAAAAAAAAAGAAAAAAAAAACCACCAAGGAATAAAGTACCCAGGTCTACAGATGATTCTTCTCTGCTTAATCCATCTAATGAGTTTTAAGAAAAAAAAAAAAAAAAACCACCAAGGAATAAAGTACCCAGGTCTACAGATGATTCTTCTCTGCTTAATCCATCTAATGAGTTTTAAGTTGCCTTTATACCATACCTGATGGTATAAACTAACTGACGTTAGTTTATCAAGAGGAAGCTAAAGATCACACTAACTCCTGTGGGAAAAATGACTGRAGTATTTTTATTTCTCAGTATCAGACATCTGTGGTAATTCCAGAAACATTATTAGCTGGTCTGATAATTTCMTTGTCATTTGAGCATTGTCACATCATTTCTTATTTTCTGCTGCCCACCTGAAACAGAACTTTACAAGACGTGAGCATGCTGTAAAAGGAGTCTYAGGGAATTATAACGCTCCTCAGGCAGGATTATTTATTTTCTGGATACTTTTTGTTARTATTTCCTGCTATGTGAGCTTGAACACTGAACTTGATTGCCATCACTCAGTACATGTTTCCTCAGTGTTTACAGGTGGGTTGGTTTGTTTGTTTTGCCCAAGTGTCATCAACCAGATCTTGCATTCTATTTCTCACTGGAACTCTGCACACAGCTCCTATTTCTTTCACCAGTTTTACATATTAGATGTCAGATTTTTGTCTAATTGCATGCCTTGGAAAAAAACATAAGGTAAATAAAACTGCCCGCTTGGAGGCATCTCCAAGTAAAACCACAACCTGCTTGCAAAATTTAGCTGAAATCAGGATWCTGACAAAATCAGCTCTCCAGAGCATGGGTCAGCTTCCCAAAACAGTCCTTGAGAAAGGTATCCTTCTGCTGGTGCTAGAAACAGAATTACTTCCCACAGCCCAGCACTGTAAAACACGATTTTGCCTTGTAGGGAAAGGTAAGGTGTAGTACTATTTCACAAAATAAGGYAAGCAAATAATTTTGTGGATCCAAAGCAGACTCCCTTCCTTCTCCCCAATGGGACAAGTAGCTTAATCCAAGCATGAAAGGTGGTGCTAAATTATCATTTGTGCAGGGGTACTCCCTGCAGGTCTGCCTTTCCCAGCATCCACAGCAGTGACTGGGCTTAGGATGAAATTTTATCAGATTCAGGCTGAAATACAGTAACAAATTTCTGATGTTTAAATGTTAGGAAAAACAGCTTCCCATTTGCAGCGCAGATCAGCTAATAATTCAGAGAAGGATTTGACTGTTCCAAAGGTCATGTCCACAACCACAACACTGTCAGTTTTCCAGGCCTGATGGTCATAATCACCCTGAGACTCTTAATTTCATGGGGTGACTACTCTCTAATTCACCTTTGAATGCAGGATGTCTGGATTGCACCAAATAGCCCACATTAATAGTTRAGATTGTAAAAGTTCATAATTTAGCGTGTTTATGACACCACTGAAGAGAAAGCAGAAATCAAACCCTGCACAGCCTCTCTAATCATTGTCCAACTAAAGTTAAAGCAAAGTTCTGATAAATTTTGTATTGTTATAGCAAGGTCCACTTCTCTAAGCTAATTTTAACAGCCCCTTTATGTTTTCACAGAATACTGGATACATTTGTAATGGTGCTCCCGAGGAAGCACAAGTGACTTGAATTGCATGTGTCAATGTGTGCATGTTCTGTGACACCAACAACAGGGTGAAAAGAAACTTTTACCATGGGAAGGAAACTATTAGTTCACTCCAAGGTTGCAGAGTAATCCACAATGAAAAGCACAAGATACCTGTTTTAATAGGCAGTTGACAGAAGGCCTGTGAGACATMACACCATTTTCCACAGGATACCAAATGAACATAGACCAGAATCCAAGTGAATGAGATCAGATGGGGCTAGAACAAGTTCTGCACTGCAGGAAAGCATGCAGGTCCCCTGGTTCCAAGGAAGTCACACAACAACGTTTGTTTCTGTGTTTTTCTGCGTTTGTTTCTGCTCAGCCTTGCTGGAGCACTGACTGCATCTGCAGGAGCAGCTGAGCCTGGCACCCCCTCCTCCCTCTTTTTCCTCCTATCTTAGCTTGCTTATGCCTCGAGGAAGAAAAGCTGATATCCACCCACGCACTCCTTGCGTCTCCCTCCTGCCTGGCTGCCTACCCAGAAGGCCAAAAAGGACATGCTTCTTCCCCATGGAACGCCAGCCAACCCTTCAGCAGCCACACTGAGATTTCCTGTTTCATTCTTCCTTAAATTTCTGCAAGCCAGCCACAGCCAAACCGCAACATAGCCCAGGGAAAAACCAGCTCAATGGTGGGAAGCACACTTTCTTTTTTTCCTCCCCATGAATAAGTCACAGATATGATCAAACTGAGCAGACCAATGAAACAKCCACATGTCTGTTTTGCTCCACTGACCTAATCTATTTGCTAAACACTTTGGGTTTTAAGATATCAGAAAATCCCAGTCAGTTGCTTGCTCAGCCTCACACAGCCGAGCTCTCCTTATCTCRCAGCTTTCCATGGAGCATTAAGTTAAGCGAGACTCCCTGCACTTGCCACAGAAGCTTCAGCTTATTTATTCAGGAAGTTTAAGCACTCTTTTAAGAACACCGGCAACCAGGGCRTTTTTCCCATTCCTAAAGGGAACACAGAAGCCAAAATACATCCAAGACAAAAACCACACTGGATTCCAACAGCTGGGGGAGTAAAGACCACTCCACCCTCTTCCTGCTTGTGTACCTCATTGTACAGAACGCGTTCAAGCGGTGGGTGAGCTGATTCCAAGCCTTCTCCTCCCACCCACAGCTTCTGCTGCTCTTACCTCTGTTCAATCATTCATTCATGCTCCCTCAGCCGCTCGCCCACATGGATGCCTTGCTGACAGCCCAGCTGCACRCCCACGTTCCCAACTACAGTCAGGGCTTTTGTGTGCCAGTGCTGGCAGAACAAGAGAAACTGCGGGGAGAGAAGGATCCAAAAGGCCTCGGGATGGATTGTCCCAGGTCTGGTGTTTGGGGTCACTCCTGCAAAGCCATGGAAGCAGCCCCCAGGGGACTAYTTGCAAAATCAAATTGTTGCTGATTTTAGATCCAGAGGCAGCCCCAACAGCCATMAAACATGGAGAGTGGTRTTTGCAAAGGAGCTGAAGGCGGCTGAAATTGAAGAGCTTTAACTCAATGAGCTCAGCCTCAACAGCCAYGGAAAAGGCAGCTCCCTGCTACAGTCCCTGGGTTGGAGGTAACCCTGCTCATCCAGCAGGCCCACTGCACAGGAATATTGGGAAAATCCACACCATCCTTTGCAGAGACAAAGGCAGCTGCCAGGATCTGTGTGCTCAGCTGCAGCCAGCACAGCCTCACCAGCATCACCCAGAGCATGAGCGCTGCTGAGCCCAGGGAGTCACACAGAGCAGCTCCTCCTGGGGTCGAGTCGTGCTCACGGTGATTCTGCTCCCTGGATTTTATTCAACARCCCAAATTCCTGAGCAATACAGGCACGGGGACAAYTGCAGAACGGTTKGGGYTGGAAGGGATCTCTGGAGATCATCCARCTCAAYCCCTCTGCTACCCACCTGCAGYAGGTCGCACAGGATCCCATCGAGGCGGGTTTTGAGCATCCCCACAATCTCTCTGGGCAGCCTGTTCCACTGCTCTGTCACCCTCAGAGTAAAGTTTTTCCTCATATTCAGATGGAGCTTCCAGTGCAAGAAAAGAGTCTTGCCCCATCCCTGAGATATTTGTGTGCATTGTTCAGATCCTCTCTGACTTYTCTTCTCCAGGCTGAAGGGACCCAGCTCCCTCTGGCTTCCCCGATAAATGATACTCCAGTCACACAATCCTTCAAATTCTGATCAGTCACACAATGCCTCACACCATCCTGAAGAGTCACTACTGAAGAAATTCAGTACAACTAAAATTTGGGAGAGAAAGCAACCATCTTCTACAGACACTATGAGCACTGTGACACTCACACAGCAAAGAACCCACCCCCCAAAAGTAAGCCACAAAAACAGCCCTGCCAGGAGCATTTCAAGCTCCCAGAGACCCTCCTGATGAGCCTGGGCTGCACCAGCACAACGTGAGGTACCCAACAGCAAAGACATGGTGGGCACAGACAAGGAGCACAGCAGCAGAAAKGGCATAATTCCCTTACTTTATCTTCATTATTTGACAGCTCACCATCTCTTCAGGATGAAACCCACAATCTTATCTGCTGATGTGCTCAGCTGATTGCAGTGACACACACTGCATTAAATTCTCCAGCAGCCAAAGTGTAATAGCCCCCATGGCTGCTACAGATTGAAACTGCCATTTTGAATCTATTTGATTTTCTCCGCAGATATGGGTTTCTGATGAATCATTATGTCTCACTGTAGCAGAGAGGATTGGTTACAACCCAGCCAGATAACCAGCAGTGAGCACAAAATATTGTACAGCAACATGGTATGCAAAGAATGGAAGAATGATGATCAAATTAAGGTTTTTGGCCCTGAATGAACAAAACCAAGTTTCTAAATTATCCAGAGCATTAAATAGGTATGCCTTTTTCAAATGTGCCAGATGTCTTGCCAAGGACAGAGAATACCAGAAAGCTTGAAACAAGGTTAAAATGTTCTTTTTATGATTATTCTACTAAATTGTTTACCTGTTGCTGAAATGTGTGGCACAGCTGGCTGTGTTGCAAGGAGCACAGAATAAGCTGATTAGGAAGGAACCCATAAGGATCTTCAAGTCCAACTCCTGGCCCTGCACAGGGCAGCMCCGAGAGTCACACAGAATAGATCAGTGCCTGTCCCTCTTTTCCCCTGGTGAGGATGTTGAAGGCCACACTGAGGTCTCCCCTCAGTCTCCTCTTTTCCAGGCTGAACAGACCCAGTGCCCTCAGCCGCTCCTCACACGCTTCCCCTCCAGAGCCTTCACCATCCTTGTGGCCCACCTTTGGATGCTCTCTATTAGTTCAGTGTTTGTTTTATATTGTGGCACCCCAAACTGTTCACAATATTTAAACTGAGGCCACCCCAGTGCAGAGCAGAGCAGGACAATCCCCTGCCTCACCTGGCTGGTGATGCTGTGCCTGAGGCACCCCAGGACATGGAGGGCCCTCCTGGCTGGAGGGGTGAATTCATATTACCCACATCCCCTGTGAGCCTCCTGGAGTTCAATTTTTCACATCTAGCAAATGCAAGGTATTTCTGAGCAGCAGCAGGGGAAGTTGGTAATGGGAAGAGCACTCTTCAGATGGTTTTAAGATATTTAAATAAATGAGGCTYAAAAGCCATTCATGATGAAACTACCCTTGCCAGTGATTAACAYGTTGAAACAACTCAGCCTGGTGTTAATCTCCATGGGCAGACAAAGAAACATTATCCTAGACTGTTTGTTCATAATTTTTTAACTGAAATTTCTCAAGATACTTTGGGATGCAGTAACCTCTAGAGGACCCCCGTAAATTAAGTTGGTTTTTTTTTAAATATCCACAACCTAATAAGAGAGGGCTTTAAATCAGTACCTTCCATTAGATGAAATGGCTTCTCATTGTGTTCCCTGCAAAATGTRAATTAACATATTTGAATCTGTGCTAGCAAATTATTTTATAATAAATCGTATTGTCAGAGACACCCTTTGCTTTCTCTCCCCAAAATTCAGAAAATTGCAGACTACACAACTACCACAACTCTGGTAAAAGCAGCAGAGGAGCCTGTGCCTCTGAAGRCCATGGTAATGGATGTATCAGGATCATTCAGACATATAAAAGATTCAGGCAGGAGCTTGAGAAGAGAGGAGGAAGTTTGAAAGTTTGGGGGTTTTAAAGCACTAATAGATGAGGAAGTGGAGTGCTTCAGCAATGAGAGCTAACCATGGATGACACAAGAAGTTCTCCCAGTCTTAAGGACAGTAAATAAAGCCCCAAAAATACTTAAATTAAAAAAGAAATGGAGAAGGCTTAACTCAGCAGATATAACTGCACTGTCAGTCCCAACACTAGATGAGAAAGCATAATTCACGATTAACATTTCAGCTGATACATCCTTTGTTAGGCTCAGTACTCATCCAGATAATAAATCTGCTCAACATTCTTTCGCAATTCTGGCAAATTGGTTTCCATCAACTGCATTCTTGCTAACTGCCCACTTCTTAATTGGCATGGAAAAGGRAAGCTTCAGCTTCTTGTCAGCCTGGGGATGGAGCCTCTCCAGTCACACTCTGATATAAAGTGCTTGCAATGCCTACCTTGAACTCAAAACTGTGCATTTGATAAACCAAGTGAGCCTCAAAGAAAGATCCTGACAAACTTCAGGACTGAAGTGACAAGGCAGCAAAACGCAAGACTGAGCTCATGGTCTGAAATCAGGTGCAATTTTGTTTCCAGTTTGARTAAACCATGCATTCTCCAGGAGCTTGGATAAGTAAATTGGAAGAAATACTTAGCAATTACTTTCAGCAGATCAGTGACAGGGTCTGCTGAATTTGCAATTCTTGCTAAAGCATCAACAAAAATCTTACCCTGAAGTAAGAAAATGATGGAGGATAAAGCTGAAAACACATTGTTATTTATAAAAGGAAAAAAAAAAATAGTTGTTTCCTCTTTGGACAAAATGTTTGGAACCACCTCCACATAYAGAGCCTTCAAAATCTGTTTTTCTTATCAGTGTCTTTCATGTGCAAAGGACTTGCAAGATGGGCAATTGTGAAAAACTGGGAARGGTTTGCCACTCAACATCAGAAAGTCAAGTAAGAAAGAATAACACCAGAATATTTCTAAAGATACAGAAAGTATTCACTTGACATGCCTATCACCTGTAACTTCAAAATACAGAAGAGTGACCCCAAAAGGCGAGCTTGATGGAAAGCAAACACATATAAATCAGGCACTGCAAGTGCTGCTAAAAATAAAGCCAATGCCAGGAATTCATCAATTTGAAAGCATATTTGCCATGCATACATAGCAGGCATTACAGATTCATAAACACACCTCAGGACATGCCTCAGCCACTGGACTTGGGGAAAATAAAATCATCTCTAATGAATGTTTATACCTATCTGCMTCACAGTTCTTGTATTTCTGGCTATTCTTTAGAGCAACCACGGGATCAGCCTGTGGTTATTACCCCACCTCACAGCAGTGCTAATCCCCAGGTATCAGGAGGAAAAAAAACATTTATCTCAATAACAGGGGCTGCTGTATTCTGCTCTCATCCTAGTCTGGAACCAGATGTGCACAAGAAAAAAAATGTAAGGAGGGAATTCCAAATCTTGTTTAAATTCAACCACAGGGTTATGTACATCACGTTCCAGCCCGATTTCTTAAAGATAAGGAAACAGCATTTGTAAATTAAAGTAAAATTAGAAAGAAAGGAAGAAATTATGAAAGAAGGAACAAATGAACACTACAAGCTCTTATGAAATCCACTGGAAGGTCAGGAGAAATAGGTGGTTTTGTTAGCAGGTACCAGTGGCTGGGAGAGGCATCTTAGAAACAGCAGGAGCTCAAGCTGTCCTTCTGYCCCTGCTGAACCAGCCAAAGAAAACCAAAGAAACCACTGTGGTGATAGAGATTCACAGAGGGCTCCAGGAAACCCAACTCCACCCTTTGGAAAGAAGGGATCMGCTACTCATCTCTCAGCAACAATCAAAGCAACTTCAAGGAAGCCAAAGAAAAGGCTCAGCAGAACAGCACAAGCAGATCCTGTTCAAAATAAGTGCAGACGTGCAAGGCTGCCTGCCCGTTAYACCCGATGCTTTATCGGTCAGAATATCCCTACACTGGAATTTCTTGGCCATTTAATTTTATGGGTTGTGCCCCAGAAGAAAAGAGACTCAGAAAATTATTGCAGTGAAGCAGATTAATTACAAGTTACAAGGAGTACCTGCTAAGCATGAAGGCTTTTGTTTCTTCTGAYTTGACTTCATGCATTTGTTGAGCAATGCACTCACACTCAGCCCTTCCTACCTGTTCTCCACCAATCTGACCTCATGAGGCTGTGCTCACACCACATCACCCTTGGAGTTACAAAAGTTTGGAAAAGGAATGTTTGCTGTAGAGTTTAAAAAAAAAACAAAAAACATAGCTGTGGGTGAAAGATGTTCTTTTTGTTTTGACATGCTTCATYTAGATCCCACTTCCTCCACTAAAACAAAAGGAAGCATTGCATTGTTTTCACCTCAAGAATAAAAGACAGCTCCAAGTATCTGTTCTTTATGGGRAAAAAAACCCTGTCATTTCCTCCCTTTCACTGCTATTGGAGCATTACTAAGATTTTTACTAAGATTTGGGGTATTCARTGATCAGGCTTAAAGATACACACACAAGAAATTGACTGCTCTTCCAAATAATCCATTATACAGAAGCTACCACCAGGTTTGTGTAATTTATTGCAATAGGGAGGCATTGGAGAAATGCACTGTTTTTCTAAATCTCCAAATCATGCCTGCTCTGCCAAGAGGCCAACAAAATCCTCAATAGGAAGTTAGGACAGATTAGTAAATCTTACCCTCTTTATAACAGATAATCTGATTGTTTGTGTAGAAAAAATGCGGCACTGCTTGTGTAAAAATGCTTTCASTAAGAATTGATGTGATTTATGCCTTTTTAGTACCCTTTGACAAGAGGATTATTTTTKAATTATGCAGTACACATATATAAAAAAGTGCAGCTCTGCTCTTATAATTTTTTCCATGAAAAAATATGCAACTATCCCATCCCCAAATTTTTCAGTTTTTGTTTTGTTCACAGAGCTTTTCCAACTGCATTAGTCCTGGCATACCTGCAGTGTCTGCTTTTTCATTTACCCAGGGGTTGCATTTATTATTCACATGTTACAGCAACACAATGTTGTAAGCATGCTTTCCTTTTAAAAGAGTCTGTCAAGCAYGAACCAGCACACTCGTGGAAGTGTCCAACTGTAGCCTTAAAACCAATTCTCCCCATCTTACAGTTTGAATATTCATTTGCAGTTGTGCAGACTGGCATAAAAACGTGGCTGGTTTTCTTTAACTTTACTGTTGTATATAAACAGTAAGTTACTGCTCTCTTTTATTTTTTTAATGAAGATGACAAATTGGAGACCTCTGCCAAATCACAACAGTAATTATGTATTTCAGCAGAGGGACAAGATCGTAAGGACATGGTCCTACCTAGTTTTTATCTGTTTTAGAGGCTGCTTTTTTACCTGAGCAGCTGACCCAAGTCTCAGCATCATGCTGTGAGTGATGGAAGTGTTCAATACCAAACCAGTCATTCATCCCATGGAAGTGTTTCTGCTGGGATCAGAGTCCCCTAAACAGAGCTGCATTTCCAGATCGTGAATTTCTGTGCCTGAAGCACTTTACAGGGGAGAAGGGAACTGTTATCTCTGCATTCACACAGCTGCCTTCAGGGAAAGGTGAGAATGCTGCATTTATTTACATCAACCAGGACACAGGCTATGTCTGCAAATATAGATGCAAGCTCTCACAAAGATTGCAAGTTTCATTGGTTGGAGGCTTAAGTCTAGTTTCARGATGTATTTAATTTTGCTGCTAGTTGTCTTATTTCCTTTCAGCTCACAGAAAGAAATAAGATCACAAAAGGTTTAAAATTTATGTCAAATTCTCTGTGTCAGAAGAATAACTGATAGCAAATTTTATTGAATATAAAAATCCCTGTCTGGAAAACAGAAAAAAAATACCTGTACTGTATGAATATGCCTTACTCATTTGAGATTACAGCCTGCAGACCAGAGTGCAAGCTCTCTCTCTTTTAGATTCACAGCCCCTCAGCCAAAGCCATCACTTGCTGTGTGCCAGCTCTCCCGCTGCAGTAGCTGAGGAACAAGTGATCTTTCATTTGCCAGGCAGTAAAACCCACACAGAATAATTACTGAGCAACAGCCAACGTGCTGTAAATCAAAAGTTGTTGCAGAGCCACCCTCTCAGAGGCAGGAAATTTTCTGGTTGTGTTTCAGGGATCTGGACTAGTCTGGATTTGGAGGAGACCACACGATGGTACAAGCAGGGGTCTCAAAGAACGACTCTTATCCCTGCTTGTTTGGCACCCCAGTGAATGGGAAGTTGGAATGAAAGGTCTTATAGCATATTAAATCCCACTGCTCTTAGTAGGTGCCAGGCATGTGAGAACAATGTYGAGTTCTTGAGCAAACAAATTTTCCCTTCTCCCCTCATATTTTTCCAARCCTGTCTGCACTGGTGATAATAGAAGCCACTGAAAAGGGGAGGAAATGGCTGGGAGAAATAACAGCAGGCACAGTGGGAAGGGGTGGCACTGAGTCATTCCAGGCAGGCACAGCAAGGTGGTCACTGAATCCATTGCTGTGGTGGTCAAAATGCCTKAATGTCTCTGATATGAACCACACTGAGGCCACTGCTGCCATAAAACCCACATTGGTTTGTTCAACAGCCTTTATGTAAAGCTATGAAAGATGGAAGATTATTGCCTGCCAGAAGTTGTCCATCACCTCTCCCACAACCTGTGCATTCTGATCTGTATGATAGACCTTCTCCATYTTAGTTCTATAGTTGTAAAGGAAATAAACACAGAACTAATATCAAACTGAAGTCTCCAACAACTCCATTATATTTTTACAGGCAATGGCTTCACTTCAGTGTTTGAAAGCTACCTGCGACTGAAAATGCTGCTGTTTCCAGATTAATCAGTATTATTTTTCAGAGACAAATTAACCTTCAGTCTAATAAAACCAAATTCACTGGCACCACTCTTCAGTGAGCCAAATTATTCCCAAAATTCATCTCTCTGTAACAAGCACTGACTAATGCCCTCAGTATGAAACACGAGCTAACTTGCAGCAGATGTCACTTTAAAATCTCCTCTAATCGTGGCCAGCTCAAGAATATTCAGCTCAATGCACAGATTTTGCAGGCTCAGAGTGTTGGTGTGCTCAGCCCTTCCTGCAGCTCCAGCTCAGAATTGCACACACTYACTCCAGAGGTCTTATCCATTAAAATCATCAAGAGTGTTACTCCTTGCACTTATTACTTAATTGGCCACATTTCTACAAGCATATGAAAAAAAAAGTTTCTAGAACACTCCATATTTAAAGAGAATTAAACAAAATGGTTTAGGATCACTTAATCAAGGTATACAACTATTTGTGCAGTTAGTGTTGCTTTTAAGAGCAATTGTTCCATATTTCTCTTAAGAGTAATAAATTACAAGGTTCTTTCCTTGCCTTTGCAATCCAATTTCTTATTTTATCTCTTGACTTTTATTCTCTCTCCCACATGTTCCTCCCTTAATTACAACTTCAAACATTAGAGGAAAAAAACTGTCACAATGAATCAGATGGTTAGTCCATGAGGTGTGATATTCTATTTAATACTGATGTCAGACTGGCAGATCACTTGGAAACAACACTGTGCTGCAAGTCAGCTGAAGAGAAATTCACTTAAGCTTTTCAATAGTCGGTTCCTTTAGTTGATTCCAGAGTGGATTTAACCAATGCAAACCAAAGGAAAGCCAAGGAGAGTGCCTCCAGCAGGTGCAACACTTGGGTTTGAAAGAGGTGCCATTTCCTAWAGAAAAGGCACAGCATTTGGGTCTGCAAAACATCTTTATACACAAAATTCTGCTTTCTGCCAAAGCAAGGCATTTCCCTTGCAGCATACTACTCTGTGTGCTCAGGAACAAACTAGAAAAGTAATTAAGTTTATGCTTTTGTCCCAGCAGAAGTGTTAATCCCCCGAGAATCACATTTACACTGCCTTTTCAACTATCTCCTTTTCAAGCAACAGTGTCTCCTAACATTTCAGGGCTGTGAGAAGTTAAGCAAGAGTTAAGGTAACCTAAAGGTCAGCAAGTTCTACCTGAAGTCACAAGTTTGATTTAATCTTAGACTGAAAATGCCTCCCAATTCCAAGTTTATAAGCCTTGAGTTTGAATAACTCTGGCCAGAAACTTCAGTTTAAATCTATTTCAGTGTTATCCCGTGTCAATAGCTTCCCCAAAAGAATGACAGAGCTAGGGTTTTTTAATTTCAGATTGGTCCACGGTGTGTTTCATGAGGGAGGGAGTGTAAGAGCAGGGTAGAACCACTGTCTGTGTAACTGGCTGCACAGTTATTATTATTAATTATTATTATTATTATTATTATTATCAGTTTCTGACTTCATGAAAACTGGGCATTCCATTGGTTTTTGAAAGGTAAATGCACATGTGAGAAACCTGAAGTAAGACACAAGAGAACAAAGGGACAGGTAAGAATTCCCACAGAGATGCAATTAACACAAATATTGACTCTCACAGTTCGTAACACAGCAACCTCTCTGAATTTCCTGTTGGATGTTCAGTGTGATCTCTCAGTAGGGTTTTTGATAAATCAGGCCTTAGTGCAGCATCAGGGAAAGCACCTGCAATCAGCAAGATGCCTCCACTCACCTCCATGAGAGCAAAATGAATTTTGAATCAGCCTTCTTGTTTATCACACAGAATCACACTGTTTACTAATTTAAAAGACTGTTCTCTCCTCCCCGCCTCGGCAGGCACTCAGCAATTGCTGTGCTCCTCTAATACAGCTGGAATATTTGGAGCATGAATCAGAAGGGAACACTGCACACAGTGATTTGTTAGGTATTTTATGATAGATTACACTCATTAAACCTGTGATTGCTGTTTGTATTTCTTGTGTTCCAAGCAAGGATTACAAAACCAGTCCTACAGWCCTGCTAGAAGGCTTAATTGTACACTCGCTGTATTTGCACCAGAAATTAAGAAGCAGAAAGTTACATTCTTTAGGCAAAAATAAAGTTTGCCCACACATACATAATTTTCTTTTCYAGTTGCTGGATTTCCCAATACTTTATTATAGAGTCCTGACATATAAAAGGCTCTATTTCTATATTCTACATGCTGCTTCAGGGGTTAGAAAAGGAGAAATAARTGCAGTTGCACAAAAGCTTAAAATTATTCACAGCAGTAATAGCCACCACTGGTAGTACCTTTACTTATTTGAGCTGTCTTTTCTCATTTATTGATAGACTTGAGATCAAAGTCCAACTGGGTATTTCTGCTAAGTTTTCAGTGTTGCATGGAATTACTTGGCTCCAATTAAACAAAAAAGTAAAACTGCTTGTTATCATATGAAAACCTTAAAGGTCATGGAAGGATGGGGGTTTGAGAAAAGGATGAGAGCAGAAATGCATTATAAAAAAACACCTAATTCAACCTTTCCTCCAGTAGCTAAAAACATATCTTTTACATGTCAGTAAGATTCTGGCATTGTCAGATTCCATCCTTTAGAAGGCTGGTGCTGYTTATTCAGCACTTCAAAGGGATTTGACTTCATTTCAGCCTCCAACTGTGATCTCTCACCTAACTGGAAGAAAACCATATCAGATTTGCAAGAGATTTTTAAGCTTTTCTTCCTAGCACTGAGATCTTTTTATGTCAGGTGACAAGCATGGAAATGACCACACCAGGCAGACAGGGACCTATAAGACTCCCCTGAAGGGAGCTCTTTAGCAAAAACCCTTGTAACACCATCATTCTTCCTGAATCAGCTAACACAGCCATGCTCCAAGGAAATTACAGAGGCATTCCTAGGAAATGTGCATGAGCAAAAAAACCAAACCTAAGTCTTCATAAAAAACTTTAGCTGTTTTTTATGCTGAGAGACAGGCAGTGCTGGAATCAACAACTGATAAATACACTACAACTCACTAACTTGATTTTGCCTCACAATAAACTACAGCAGCCTCCAAGTTCTGCAGTCTTATTGTTATGCTCAGTTGCATAACCAACGTTACTTTTGTGTAAAAAAAGCACTTCATACAGAAATCCCAACTGTGCAAACATCACAGACGTGAATCAGGTATTTCAGTGGCAATTCTCCCATGAAATCATCAGCTGAGTTGCCAGCAGCACTAAAGGCAATGAAAACACTACAGCCATTAGAAAAGCAGCAACTGATCTGTAGCAYAGACAAGAAATGCACTTTGTTGTCAACAAAGATGAGAAAACTGCAAAGAAAGTAGAGTTTGAGGATAGGAAATGAGTTCCTCCAGCTGCTGTGTCAGTCAGCAAGATCAGAAAGGCTTCACTCACAGTTGATAATAGCTCYTTTCCTCTTGACATTCCTTGGAAACCACAACCAAATGGCCAAATGTGGGAGGAAAACCAAATTCTCTATATTGTTCGTTATTTCCTATACTGTTGAACTAGAGGATGTCTCATGAGCAAGAAATTTTCACCTTTATAGAATCAATCCAAGTTTTTCAAGACCATACTGAGAGTTCTACTTTTAGGTTTGCCATCATCTGCAAAACTTACATTTCTTTCCTTCTTGTTACTGGATTAAAGGGAACACTAACAGAGGATTTGCCTTAAAAACACCCCTTGATTTTTGTGAGGAAAGTTCGTGTGATCCTGTCCAGTGACAACTTTGGGRAAAACACCTCACATAGAAGGAATCTCTAAGATGTTCCAATAGTTTCTCTTCCCATACTGCAAACGAGAACTTTGAGAGCTTCAGCTGGCCTGAAGAACTCACAGCACTACTGTTCCCAGACACAAATATTCCCATGGTAGATGAAGTTTTTCTGTCTTAATTTCAGGCAAAAAGCATGTAAATTAATTTTAAGAGTAAACAGGGTAAGAATGGCACTGTTGACTTATTCAAAACTTTCTGCACCAACTTTGAGATGAAACAGTTCATATAAAGGAAATAACTAATAAATAGTCAAAACCCCCMRTTTGTTTTWYCAAARGGACAAGTGACATTAGAAGCTCAAKGAAAGGKCCAGAGAAGAKATACCCTATATAATCTCAYAAATCTTACAGGAATTATGTTGATCCCAGCCTTCAAGTAAAGTCTGTATTTTTGATGAAAGGAGATTTTTAACTTGGCTGGATTGAGCTGTGAAATATACAGCCTGGCTAAAAAAGAGCATTAGCTCATTCACCCTGACCATGATACAAACCAAATCAGCAATCTGGACTTGGCTCTGGATAGACAGGACACCCTTCCAATTTTGCAAAGCCAGTTATGATTCCTGCATTCATCTGTTCAGGTTAAGGGAGGTTCTATGCTCTTCGCCTCTTCTTTGAAAGAATAAAGAGTTTAAAAATCCAGCCTATGCTAAGCAGTTTACTTTTGTGACTAGATAGATGCCACCTTGTCACCTTGGATCTTACTGTCTGGAACAGAGAAGACACATCCAGTTAACTTTCCACACAAATTAATAGCAGGGTTTTGATACCAACCAGCAGAAACACAGAAGGGCAGAGCTGTGGGAATACTCAGCATCCTTTCCAGCACCTTTTCTCACCACCACTCACCCCCTTCATCCTGCTGGCTCCCAGCACATTGCTCAGTGTGTGGCCATTCCCAAGTCTATACACAGAGGGCTCMAAATTTTATCTCTTTTTTAAATAACCTGAAAAACTTCCCCGAAACTTGCCTGCCAAGAAGACAGAAGCAAAGCAGAGTTTTGCCTCCAAGCTATGAAGCACTTTGGCTTGATTTGTGTATTCATTGAGGAGCAGACAGCAAGTGGCTGTGCTGCCACTCTGTGAGTCACAAATTGCCTCCCCAGGAGCTCTCCTCGGTGTTGTCAGGCCCGGGGTCAAAAGCAGATCTGAGGGAAGCTGACACCRACGTGCTTTTATTTCTGGGGCAACAACAGAGCAGCAGCTTGATCTCACCCAAGATGGCTATTCATTTTCTAAGTGTTTTATAAACATTAACAGTTTGCAATGCTCTCAACTGGTGCACAGGATGGACCATTATCCCATTGTTGCCATTTCAGGGAGGCAGAGAAAATTAAGGGAGAAGACAGACTTAAGTGTTCTACACAAATCACAGCAGTGCCTGAACTCAGACCCAACTAGTAAACCTCGTATTATCTTTGTCTAAAAATCAACAAATGTGCACGTGGGATCACATGAACTCACCAGTGTGATCTGGGGAGTATCACAGCCCAGTTTTTATTAACTCACACCCCATTTAACCAGATACTGCACTGCCACATRAATACAGTCAGTCTTGTTTTGGGCACATGCTACTGCAGACCCAGGAAACCTGGGCATCTCTGTCCTTTGATACCCAGGCCTCCATTAAGGAATTACTACAAACCAAGCTGAATGTTTATCTGCAGTRCCAATAAGTCACAGGGTCTTACTCYTCTTTGATGTCTTACRTTCCAGTGATGAAAACAGAAAACAYTTGAAATCRATAAACTTAAAYATTACCCACTATGRCCACTGTAACATACACATATTTACAGATTTTGCTGATACCTGGAGTGGTAGGAAACATTCAGCTTACAGATCAAAAACACAAGCAGAGAGCTATTAACAGTCCTTGCTTGTCCCACCTTAAATACAGTATCTTCTTTACTACTCATTCTCTTTGTTAATTAGTTTTCAGTGACTTGCTGCTCCTCTTCCCCCAGCCAACAGTGAAAACAGAGGAAGTGATAAAAGCTTTTTCCTAAACCTCTCTCCAGGAAATTACATTCACATCCATTGAAGCTAAGCAAATACACTAACATTTAAAAGGGATTCAACTGTTTAAGCTGGCAGACACAATWGAATGTCGCCAGACTCCAGTGGTTTTATTCCCCATGGTAAACACTCAGCAGCTCAAAGGTGTCACCCTTGTGACAGAATCACAGAATATTCAGGTGGAAAAGAAATCAAAATCAGAAGTCCAAAATCAAGTCCAGCCCTTGACTGATCATCACCACATCAACTAGACCCTAAGCACCAAGTGCCACGTCCAGTCATTTCTTAAACACCTCCAGGGATGGCGACTCCACCACCTCCCTGGGCAGCCCATTACCAATGTTTAACAACCCTTTCTGTGAAGAAATTCCTCCTGATGTCCAACCTGAACCTCCCCTGGCACAGCTTGAGGCCATGTCCTCCCATCCTGTCACAGTTTCCTGGGAGAAGAGGCCGATCCCCACCTGGCACAGGGAGCTGTAGAGTGATGAGGTCTCTCCTGTGCCTCCTTTTCTCCGGGCTGACCAACCCCAGCTCCCTCAGCCCCTCCTCACAGGACTCGTGCTCTCTCAGACCCTTCCCCAGCTCCTTTCCCTTCTCTGGACTCACTCCAGCACCTCCCTGTCCTTGTAGTGAGGGCCCAGGACTGACACAGGCCTTGAGGCGTGAGCAGCGGTGAGTACAGAGGGACAATCCCTGCCCTGGTCTGGGGACATGCTGTGTCACATTCACACGCTGTGTCACCAGCACCCCCAGGGCCTTTTCCCCTGGGCAGGACTCAGCACTTGGCCTTGTTGAACCTCATCCTGCTGGCCTCAGCCCATCCATCCAGCCTGTCCTGATCCCTCTGCAGCAATGAAACAAAAAAAAAACCCAAAACAGTCTGGACAGCTTACAGGACACAACTACAAAAAGAAGAAGAATGACATCTTCATAAAACTTCATTATGCTTCATTAAAGCAAGCAAAAACTCATTCACGGTTCTCAGAAATCACAGGTCACACACTCTTAAAAGCTCCAMAATGGAACAAAGACAKGAAATTATAAGCTATAAACAAATCMCTTTTAATTAGCCCAGACAGAGCAGCATGGCAAMCCCACTATTTGACTCACCCCACTCSTGAGGCAGCTCCAGRGGCAGGCAGGTTGTGTTACAGGCAGGGCAACACTCCTGGATTCAAGCACTCAGCCTCAGCTTACATACAGCTGTACCCTGACACACAGCTGAGCAGGTGCAGCTGGAGAAATAAAATATACRTCAGCTGCAGCTCCTTCCCCTGCCRTGATTTTTATGGTGCTCACAAATTACACCCCACAGCAATCACAGAAGTTCCCTAGGTACGTTCCCTACCTCACCTTCCCAGCAACACCAGTTTCTTGCCTCCTCCTCAGCTCAAATCTACAGAGAAGCCCAAAGCAGTTCAACCTTTCAAAGGTTTCCTACCYTGATGCAGATTCCAGCCCCTTTCTTTTCAAAGGCGGGTGTCATTCCTCAAAAGCCATCAGGTAGCAAWRKCTCTCTTTAGCTCACATTTAATCGYAACAGAAGCACGAGTGGCAGTCAGATGCCAGTAAGGCCCAGGAGGAACAATCTGTTCATCCTTAAGAGCGCTTCTTTAATACACTTATGGTGCATCTTCATCAAATTTTTGAAGTTCTACAGCAGGTTCTTCCCTGGCCCTGCAGAAAGCCTCACCCAGGCTTCCAGAGAAGCTGTGAAGTCAATTATCACAGCAAATGGCTTCATGCACCCCACCTGGGCTGGGGCAGGGCCTTCCACAGCTCTGGGAAGCTCCTCTGCCAGCGCTGGGCACATTCTGGAGCACAGACACTGGCACTGACCTCCCTTTGCTGAAATATCCCAGCATGGTCAGCCTTTCATGTGCCCAAGACTGCATCTTCCCCACACAAAAGSATCTTTCACATCACTGTCTTTCAATTCCTTMWAGCATGTGCTCCAAATCCACCCAGRACTACCAGGAATCAGAGGGTAGAYATGGCAAGCTGTAGCCACCAGCCTATTCTACTTGCCCTTTTCCAGTCCATRCAGAGCATCAGTAGTTTTCCTGTTTTTCTTTTCCCAAGACATATCCATCCCCCCATTACCTAGCGCTGTTTTCTCAGGATACCTGCCCCCAAATCCTCCAGCTGACCCTTCCTGAGGRGCACTTCCCTCCTTTCAGAAGCACACTGCCAGGCCCAGGCTTTTCCTTCTCTTCATTATTTAATTTCTCAAGAGCTGGCAGCCTCCAGTTTTCAACCATAGSATCATTTAGGATGGAGAARACCTCTAGGATCATCAAATCCAACCATTCCTAACACKKCCAGGTTCACCACTAAACCATRTCCTCCTCAACTCCCCTCATAACAGGAACAGCAGGTGCTCTACCATCCCCTTTCCATACTGACATTTCATCTTCTTCCCATCCTTGTACCCAGGGCTGGAGATTTCACCTTTCAGACTCTGCCTTGAGCCTGTTATTGCCAGGAGCTGCATTATGGTTCCTGTTTGCACAGTGYTTGTCAGCCCTCAGATGATCTCAGCTCTCTCTCCTTTGCCCTTAGAGAAGACTGAACCGTGCACAGAGTGACCAGTGCCTTCTCTATGCTCCCATCCTTGACTGAGTTTTTTTCAAAAATTGGATTAATCTTGTCTAAAGTATAAAACTACAACATTTTGTAACTTCAAAAAGAAAGTCACTGCTCGGCACACAAGGGGAAGGCTCTCTTTGAACCATCTTTCACTTCACAAGACACAAATCAGAATGTGTCCATGATATTAATTACAGCATTCAGTGTAGGATTCAATTAATGTAAATAAAAGTAATTACAATAATTATTGCTACTGTGGTGCAATTATATTACTAATTGTGCCCTCTCAGATGATGATCGCCCTGAGTTGCATTTCTGGTATCAGCTATGTCTTTATACACTCCCTGCCTCCCTTCTCCTTCACAGGGAAAAGACCAAGAAATTCCCTCCCTGGCACACAGCATTCCATCACCTAGCAGCAGTCCAGCCAAACTGTCCTGTCCTGACCTGCTAGGACAGACRTACCAACCTTGTTAGGTTTAGTTGTTTGGGAGGCAAATAGAGCTGGGGAYAAAGCAGAAATTGTGGCTCATGGAATGCTTTCTATTATATAGTTATGGGTTGAGTTTTTCTACCTGTACCAGTATTTTCAAGTTTCTTGTAAACCACAAACTGGGATGCAGTTTCACTCTGAAAATGCAGAAGAATAATGTTTCCTGAACCCTTYAGGTTGGGAACCCTGCAGGTATTTCACACCCACACAGGACAAGTAATTACCAGTCAAATGTGGTTACAGCTCCAATTATTGCTCTATAGCTGTGTTTGTACCTCTGTTTGTGTCTAAATCACAAGGCAAATACGCTCTGGAGAGTAAAATCACAGCCCTGGGTACACCAGTTGCCTGAAGCAAGCAGTTACACATTCACCCTTGCTAGGGAGCCACTTTCCTTCCTGTGGAAATAAGGAGTGGAGGCAGAAGATGAGAGGGTGGAGAAAGGATGTCACTCACCTGGGTGACATCTGTGGAGAAAGGACATCACTTATCTGGGTGACACCTCAACACAGCATCAGGATGTGTCTGGACACCCACCCAGCTCTAAACTGAACTGTACTGGTGAGATGTGCCTTACAAACAGGCTGACACCTCTCTGTTGTGTTCAACTCCATGAGCTTTCTCCTCAGCATGGTTAAATACACCAGGAAACAGGATGTTAGTCAAGAAGAGAGGCTGCAACCCAGCAGGAAATTGAAAAGTCTTCAAGACCTCGTGACATTAAAAGTGTTCTAGAGAGCACATTGAACCACTATTACATTATGGAGTTCTAAGCACCAGAGATTATAATTTTTAAGACAAAATGTAAAATGCAGGTTCTGCTTCCTGTGACCATTGTTAGCTTTTCAAAAGTCAGAAGCTTTCCTTTCAGTGACCCACATAAGTTCCTTAAATCATCCAATTTTTACTGTTTTTGTAGAGTTCTTTCATACTCTCTGGCAGCTGCATTCTAAGCATTCTATGATTTAAAAAAAATAGAAAAGACAAAAATATGAACGTGCAAAACTGAAGAGTGAGGATGTTGGTCTATGGCAGATTTTATCCCAGATGTGTTAGAATACATTTAGGGCAGAACAATTTTGTAATGCAGCAGCATCCAGTACCACGTACATACATTTAAGACAGAAGATCTGTGCCTAGAACTCACCACACAAATACAGACTGCTGACACTTCCTGGAGATACACCATCACCGTGTCACAAGCAAATGTGTAATTTCATGACACAGTAGAGCTTTCTTATCAGGACTGACTGCCTTATCAGCGTGGCTGTCCTTCTCCCTGCACACACTGTGGATGGACACACACTGCTGGGTTTATCCAAGCTCCTACAGACCTCACACAACCCCTGTGTGGCACAGCCAGACCCATTCCACCCCTCAAGAAAGAAATTACAGGGAAAGCCCAAACCATGCTGGTTTCTAARCTCACCAAACAATCTTGGCAGAAGACACATCAAATGTAAAATATCWTGTGTGTGGTCACATTTAGAAATCTATGTCTCCTGCATAGCCAAAGCTCTCCCTGAAGTATAGAAGAAATCTGTTACAAATACTTCAGTAAATGAGGCCCTTTGTTGTTATCAAAGAAAGACATTCAATTAAGCTGCTAAGTGGTTTTTCTTTATTGTAAGACAAGCAATCATAGATTTAGCTATGACTGGAAGAGCAATAATTTTTAAAAAGAGTCATTATTTTAAAAAATAAGAAAAGGTCAGGGAACCTCATCTAATTCCTTGCCAATTCATAAAAGCTGTATCTTTGATTTCKCTAATATACCAATGAAGTGAGAAGYTAACAAAGGTTTCTACTGAAAGATGACAATTCCTCTGCTGCCACAGATAACTTTGCTCTTTAATGCATGATGCAATGCAATCATTCATCATGACTGAAGAGTTTTCTTGCACTCGAGTATGCTGTTTGTGAAAGGAGTTTTCAATTCMTAACTTAATTGTAATGAACACTTACCTATTCGAAATCAGTACCAAGATTTTTCCAAGCAAAAGGGCATCTGTATTATCTTACTAATAGCTCATTAAAATGGTCAAGAGCTTCCTGTAGAATAAGTTACCAAAAATAAGTGAGCAAGAGAGACACTGTGATAAACCTTACAAGATCAAGCTAATTTCAGTACATCAAAACCCAAGAAATTATTTCAAAATCTTATCATCATCACAAATAGGATTCTCTCAGACAAAAGGAATGTTACAAGTCACTGCAAGGGCACAAAAAAATTACAAACCAGTGACACAGCAATATTTTTTTTTTGTCTTATAAAAACAACTTGTAAATTACTTATCTATCTCCAGTTGGTTTTTTATTGTTGTATTTACTGTGAGACAAACACTTCACCAGCTTTCCACCATGAATTGAAAAAGTGCATTTTAGCGCAGTTTCTGTATCCTTTAGGCCAATGCCATCAAAGCCATTTTGCATTCTCTAGCTAATTAAATCTGTTTGACTCACATAATCTCATTTCTCATGTTTCTTCTACTTAGATTGGTTTTTTTCACTCTTCAGCACTAGGGGAATGCTGCTGCACATCTTCTCAAGAACCAGCCCAGCTGGAGACAACTGCTGCTGTGTCTCCTACTGATCAAGGCTAGCTGGATATAAATAAATTTTCTTCTTGTCTTTGATTGTCTGTACCACCACTTTCTACATAAGAAAATACCTGGTATAATAATAATAATATGGTTTTTGTTTTTGTTTTTTTTTTTAAACTGGTTTACTAATTATTAACTCCACAAAACACCACGAGGCTGATTTTAGCAACTTCATGGGTCTGGGTGTGGTTTAAAGGACCAAACAAGATAGCCAGAAAGCAGTAGGAAATGCACAACTCTCCATGGAGGTAGCAAAGATAAGGAAAAATGCTGAAGTTTTTTGTCCTCAGAGTCAGGAGCTATTATTTCTCTGRAGGAAATCAAATTTGGGTCCTATGAATCCTTCCCAGTGCTTTCACCAAGWGCAGCAATTAATAGCTGTACTATGGAGAATTATTTTATTGCCTAAATTCATAAATTCAAGCTACATCTTCCTTGCAGTTCGCTTCCTATGACATTCTGCAATTCATGTTTTCACCTCAAACCTTAAATGCTGTAGCACTTACCTTTAAAATGGAAGACGATGGAGACACTGTGGAGGATATTTATATTAGAATAAAACATTTCCATCATAATATCAACCACAACACATGTAATTACATTATCTTCTCAAAAAATACTGTAATAAAGAAAAAAAAAAAGAGACAATATATTGGGTACAAAAGGAATTTAGTAGGGATTAAATCCCCAAAATAGAATGTRACCTTGTCTTTGACAGGTGCATCACATCTACTGCTGGTAGATTTATGGCTGTCCCTCAAGTCTTCATCTCAGCAACCTTTGTCAGCTTGACACACCTGCACATTCTGAACTGAACTGCAAGGCAAGGAGAGGAGTTTCTTCTCAGACTGGAGAGAGATCACTTGTG